>NW_026068059.1:1996464-2000210 GCF_014885135.2 Alexandromys fortis | reverse complement strand
GGGATGAGGCAGTGAAGCAAGGGGAAGGCATGGCAAGAAGAGAGGAGAGAGAGGAGAGGCAACTAGATGGGATTGTTCATACCTTAACCCCAGTACATAGGAGGCGAGGCTAAGGCGGGTGGATTGCTGAGAGTTCAAAGCCAGCCATAGCTACATAGGAAGATCCTGTCTCATAAAAATAAGAAAAAACAAACAAACAAACAACAGAAAAAGAGTGAACTTAAAGTCATGATGCGTGTATGTCATTCCAGAGTTGGAGAGAGAGAGGCAAGAGCAGCAAGAGTCTGAGGCCAGTCTCCACTACATGAGACCCCGTGTCCAAATAAGGAGGGGAGGGGGTAGAAAGGAAAGAAAAAAAGACCTTGAAGAGATTCTGAGTCCTCTATGAGTCTTTGTCAGCTTGGTGACAAGCTCAGCCTGGCCTGGTGACCCCTCTCGGTCTGGCACAGTAAGTCTGGTTTCTTGTTCCCTACAACCCACGAGCTCCTGAACTCCCTCTGTGATGGTCCTCAGAAGAGATGTAATTAGCTCCTCCTCCTTTTTTTGTTGTTTTTTTGTGTTTTTTGTTTTTTCCAAGACCAGCTTTCTATATGTAGCGCTGACTGTTCTGGAATTTGCTCTGTAGCCTGGATTGGCTAGCCTCGAACTCACAGAGATCCCCTGCCTCTGCCTCCTGAGTGCCATGATTAAAGGCATGTGCCATCACCTCCTGGCTTCTTTTAAGAGATTCGGTGAAACCACGTAAGTGGGACACATTCTAGAAGTTCTTTATTGCAGTATAAATGTTGATTGCCAAGAACAGGGACATCAAAGCCCCTGAAGTAGCTTTCCCAAAGCCACACTGAAGTCTGCAGGGGCCGCAGGAGAGAAGCCCGGGCTTCATGAGCACAGCGTTCTCCCAGGACATCACACTTGACTTGGGGATGTACCCCCTGGGTGTGACCTGGTCCACGGTGCTAAAAGAGAAGGAAAAGAGCCAGGGATTCGATTCAGCGGCTAAGGAGATTGGGAGCCAGGCTGGTTGAAGGTTGCTAGCAGATCAGGATTGGAGTGGAAGAGCAGTAAAGAGTCTGGCTTTAATTTGGCTGCCAAGGCCACGTGGAGAATCTCACTCTAGAGAGTTTTTCTGTAGGGGACAGGTGGCATGAAGTTAGAGAAGGGATAAGGATGGGAGATGGATACTTCCTACAGTGCCTCTGAAAAGGGCCACAGTAGGGACCCCTTCCTTAGCAACCTGACCAGCTCCATCAGCCCCAGCCACCGCTCTGCCTCCCTGCCAACAATACAGGATCCCCTCCACCTTGCCAAAGCCACCCCCGAGGATGAACTATCACCCAAAAGAGAAAGTGCCCTGTGCTTTCTCTACAGGAGCCCTGTCAGGAACATGGAGCAAGCTTGGAACCATCCAACCCACACCTAGCCGTCGAATCATGAGCAGCCAGATTTTTGAACATGGCATGTCCCATTTGGTCCCCAAATTAACTGAAGCATTGGGGGACGGACATTAAATCATGTTCTTTATGGTTAGGACTTGGTGATCCTCCTAACCAAACATGTCCCCATAAACCCGAGGCCACATAGCTAACTGAACTCAATACTAGATTTGAACTCTAGACTCCTTCCTCTTGAACCAGAGTCTTCCTGTGACCACAGTCCATCATCACCCAGACTCTCGGATCATCATCTAACCAGCGCTATCAATTCCGCCTTCCTCACACAAGGAGGAATTCCATGGAGTTCCCTTGGGGTAGACCAGAAGCTCGGCTCAGGGATGTAAGCAGCGCTCAGCCGAAGAAAACATCATCTCGGCATTGTTAGGAGGATGGATGTCCTGTAAGACCTCTATCTTCATGCATCCCCAAACCTTATAGAAGTGATTCTCAAAGCACTCCCCAGGGGAATTAGCCACGTCGCTGCCTGCCTGCCTGCCTGCCTGCCTGGAAAGGGACAGGAGCCTTGAGCAGAGTTGCAAGGTTGGCATACAATTCTGTCACCACTTTGGGTCCATGCTGGTCAGAAGACAACCTAAGCAATGCCTATCCATCTTAAGATGCATATCCCTGCAGCAGCAATTCTGTTTCTAGAAATTGCACAGATGGCTATGGGTAAGGCTGGTGCTGCAGCTACATCTATAAAATCTGCTGGAATGTCCTTCACTGGGAGAGTTCAGCAAATCATGGTGGCCATTATCTATGATACCAGGCAAAAAGAGAAGTCAAATAGATGCTTGTGTAAAAAATATATATATGTATGTGTGCATAAATAAAGTAAGCTTATACAAAAATCTCTAATATGTATTGTTGAGAGCTGGTCGTGTGTAAGCCAAGGCTGACCTTGAACTTCTGGCTCTGCTGTCTGCACCTCCCAAATGGCAGAGTTACAGATACACACTTCGGTGCCTAGCTTTCTTTGTTTGTTTGTTTGCTTACTTGCTTGAGGACTCCTTGCTAAATAGCTCAGGCTCTCCTCAAACTTATCCTGCTCCAGCTTTCTGAATTCTTAGATTGCAGGTGTCCACCACTAAGCCTGGTTCAGAAAATATATATACATATACATATATATGTATATATATTTTAGATATACTATTGATAGTTGCAGTTTTGCTTGGGAGGTGGGTGACCTGAAATAAATGGGGATTATTTTTCATTATATTCTTACACACGCTGCTTTTTTCAGCTACGTAAAGGAAGGGAAGAGGAGAAAGAACAGTCTAGAAAAATAGTTGTTTGGCCTTAATCACATATCTCAACCCCACCCACTTCCCACCTTCCAAACCTTCTCCCAGCTCGGACCCCACTCCAGCCTTGGCCCCTGGAGGCAGCTTCCCTTCATTCTGTGAGGACCAAGGGCTCCCTTTCATGCCCAGCCATAAGAGGCATCAGAGTCCCCCGTAGGAGAACCTCAGATGCGAGCAGAGAGGCGGTGCCCCAGATAGGGCCCTTGCGAGCACGCCCAGGGGCTGGGTTTCTTATTAGGAACATGGAAGGAGTGGCTATTTAACAGGAAGCTTCAAAGAGTAGAGGATTTTCAAAAATCGCTTTTGGGGAATATGCAGCTTTTATTAGAGGTGTCAGACGTTAATGAGAGTTCTGCATCTTTCCCAGCCTGCAGAGTGGCTCTCTCCCTCTCTTTTCCGCCCCCACTCTTTCCAGCGGCCAGCTACACCCGCCCCCTTTGATGAGTCAAGAGAGGTGGGAAAAGTTCAAGGGACCATCCCTTCCCCTCCTCAGCCCACCTCCTCCTTCCTGGCTTCTGAAGCTGAGAGGACCCCAGGGAGGCAGTGGGGAGCCAAGGGCAGGGCTCGGAACAGGTTCAGACAGGGGCAAAGGGGTCAGCCCGGCTGCCTGCTCCTTGGTGCAGGATTTCATCGCGATGAATTAGCAAATCTTGAGCCTGCCCCGCGCCACCGGGACTGACAACCTCCGCGCTGTTACTCTTCTGGGAAATAATCCTGTTCCTACGTGTTCTCAGAGCCTTGTACAGAAGCAGGAGCAGCTCCGTGTTGTATGAATCCATCCCTACAGATGAGGAAGTTTGGCCAGGGGTTGTATTGCACACCTGTAATCCCAATACATAGCAGACTGAGACAGGAGGATCACTGTGAGGTAGTTTACATAGTGAGTGACTTGGGTCAACCTGAGCTACATACATACCTCGAAAAAAGAAAGAAAGAAAGAAAGAAAGAAAGAAAGAAAGAAAGAAAGAAAGAAAGAAAGGAGGGAGGGAGGGAGGGAGGGAGGGAGGGA
>NW_026068059.1:1977896-1996405 GCF_014885135.2 Alexandromys fortis | reverse complement strand
AAGAAAGAAAGAAAGAAAGAAAGAAAGAAAGAAAGAAAGAAAGAAAGAAAATTTTGTTGTCTTAGTTTTATTTTGAGACAGGCTCTCACTAACTATATAGTCTAGGCTGGCCTTGAGTTTGTCATCTTCCTGCCTTAGTCTCCGTGTAAAACTCAACCGAGAGGTTTAGTTTTATTGTTGTGAGGTTCTTTGGGTTTTGTTCAGTGGATATGGTGTTAATAAAAGTGATAATGGTGGTCATGGTAGTGTTGGTGAAGCTGGGGACAGTGGTCCTGATGTTGAAGGTGGTGATGACTGTAGTGGACTGCCCACCATGATAGTGAAGAAGGGGTGAGCAGGAGGTAAATGAACTTACCCTTTAGATCAGAGTAGGAAGAAAACAGACTTACTTACCCCGCTACAAGGGGCAGTGCGCCGAGCAATAACAAGAGCTCAGCCTGCTAGTTATGGGGGTTTTACCCCCCCCTTTTAAAAAGTTTTTTATTCCATGCACATTTGTGTTTTGCCTGCATGTCTGTGTGAAGGTGTTAGATCCCCTGAAACTGGAGCTACAGGCAGTTATGAGCTGCCATGTGGGTGCTGAGAATTGAACCCTGGTCCTCTAAAAGAGCAGCCAGTGCTCCCAACTGCTGATCCATCGCCCCAGTCCCTTTTACCTCATTTCAATGTTGGTCCATGTCCCAGTGTTAGAATATACTGAGTGAGCTTGGCTTGGCAGGGAAGCTGACTGCCCAGAGCGGAGGGCATCATCCACTTCATCTGGAACAGACAGTACTTCCAAAGGATTTGGGAAAAGAGTCCATGCTGCATGCTTGCATAAATGACTGCATGTCTGCCCTCACTTTTAGTTATAAAGTAAGAACATAGTTATCAACACTGGGTGCATTTGGGCCTGCAGATTGGACACTAGAAAGTATTCCTATTCATGGGGCATTGGGATACTACGAAATACCAAGCTATGTAGGCTTTTTCTCACTTCCTATGTTAGGTTGGAACCAAGGTCTTCCATATGGTAATCTAATTTTGCTCTACCTCTGAGTAGCACCTCTAATCCTTTTGAGTTTTGTTGTGGCTTTGTTGTTATTTGTTTTCAAGACAAGAGTCTCACAATGTGATCCAGGCTGGCCTCAAACTCACCCTCCTTCTTCCTTGCTGGCTCAGCTTCCTTAGGGATTACAGACATGCATCATCATGCCCAACCTTGAACTGTAAGCTCTTAAGAGGAAGGACCCACGCTTTACCCCTCTCTCAATGATGATGAATGGTGACAGAGTTGGAGGAATATATAGATAGTGCCAAGGCCCATGGAAACATAGGGGATAGTAAGATGGTGATACATCAAAAGTTAGTCCTGCCTGAAGCAGGAAGCTGCACAAAATGACCTTTTGGTTCTGTTTCCAGCCTAAGCATCGACAACCAGACTGTCTGCTCATCATGCGCAGCCATTAGGATGTTCAGTCTCTCCCTTGTGTTTAGGTGGCCACCTCCACCACCGCTGGCCACTGCCAGATCTCTTTTCATCTGCCAGTAGCCATGGTCATCCCACATTGTCTCTTACCAGGACCCAGGGTCCCTTGATCCCGTCTCAATGAAAGCTCCTGCAGGAAAATGAAGGAGTACTGTCCTGAGTATGATATTCCTGGGAACATGCTTGGGTCAGCTATGGAGAAGTAAGCTGGAGACAGTGAAACCTATTGGTTCTTCTTCCTCAGGATCAGGAAGAGCTCAACAGTGACACAGCAACTAGAGACAGTCTATAGAAAAGAGGAAAAGAGAAAACGTCCAGAGGAAGCCTTCCAGATAGCAACAAAGAAAGCCCGGCAGACAATGGTCTTGAGGACGTTCTATCCCATTCCTACCTAGAAGTCTTTGTCTCGCTCTTTCATTCCCATCCTTTTCCTGAACTCTTTTTCCCCAAACTCCCAGCAACCCAGCACCTACCCACCCCTTACAGAGCTGCTTCTTCATAGCCTAGAATTTGGCCAACAGATACTATCCACTTTGTGGTACAGGCTGTCTTGGGAAAGCAATGGCCAGTGAGTAAGTTCTCCTCTCTAGTCTAAAAACAAGCGTGTGTCGATAGATGGAGGCGTCGATAGATGGACCCATGGCAGGTATTTGTGGTTTTTCTCTGTGTGCCAACAGTCTGGCTCTGACAAGAAGAGCGACCACTCTCTTTTGAGTTTGCTTCTTATAAAACAGTGAGCCTGGCTGAACTCACCAAGGGGTACCACCCGCTCCTGAGCTTCACTTACACCAGAAGCATCACCACACTCATCATGTAGTATCCTCAGCATCTCCAGTGACTAATCAGGTCCCAGCGACACCCTTATTAAAGAAAAGGAGGCTACCGTGAGAAGGATCTTTGAGAACGATCTGTTTGATCAGACCCTCCATGGAAGAGGAAACATGTAGTGTTCTCGGGCTGTCTCATCAAAAGCTAGCAGTGGGGAGATGGAGCCCCAGGTGGACATCTCTCATCCCCAAAGAAGCTTCCAGTACCAGGAATAAGTTGTGGGCCAAAGAGACCCCATGGGAACTCACAAACAACCAAGGCATATTAGTCAGGGTTCTCTTAGAGTAACAGAACTTATAGAATGAGTGTGTGTGTGTGTGTGTGTGTATGTGTGTGTGTGTGTGTGTGTGTGTGTGTAGATAGGGGGTTTATGGGGTTGGAGAGATGGCTCAGAGGTTAAGAGCATTGCCTGCTCTACCAAAGGTCCGGAGTTCAATTCTCAGCAACCACATGGTGGCTCACAATCATCTGTAATGGGGTCTGGTGCCCTCTTCTGCCCTGCAGGCATAGACACAGACAGAATATTGTATACATAATAAATAAGTAAATATTTTAAAAAAAAGGGGGGGGTTTATTAGAATGACTTACTGGCTACTATCCAGCTAAGCCAACTATGGCTGGCTATGAATGGGAAAGTCCCAGAATCCAGAGTTGCTCAGTCCACAAGGCCAGATGCCTCAGCTGATCTTCAGTTATGCTGGAATTCCAAAGAAGTGGGTGCTAATGCCGATGAAGGAATGGACTTGCTAACAAGGTGAGAGCAAGTAGGCAAAGAGCAAAAGCTTCCTTCTTTTGTATTCTTAAAAAGATTTCTAACAGCAGGTGTGGCCAGGATTAGATCTGATTAAATGTGTGTTTTCCTACCTCAAAGATCTGGATTAGAAGTAGACCTTCCTGCCTTTCCCTCTCTCTCCTGAAGAGGTAGCTTCTCCTCTCCTTCCCCCCCTTTCTCTCTCTCTCTCTCTCTCTCTCTCTCTCTCTCTCTCTCTCTCTCCCTCCCTCTCTCTGCTCATCCCCCTACTCTCCTCCCCCTTTCTCTTTCCCCTCTATAACCCATTAAATAAATACCCACTTTCTCTGGAAAAAAAAAGTAGACCTTCCCACTTCAAATTAAGCAGGTGTGCCCTACATTTTGGGGTTTTAGTTAATTCCAGATGTAGTCAAGTTGACAACCAACCAAGAATAGCCATCACATCAGGCTATGGTCAAGCTTACTGGTTGCTCTCTACAAACTGACAGTAAGGCCGTATTGCTGGAGACAAATTCCTACACAACTCATTGAACATGAAGAAGTTGAATTGGTGCCTTCCTAGAGCCTTCACTCCTAATGACTCGTGTTCATGGTACTGAAAAACACTCTGTGAGATTCTAAAGGAGAAAGGTAAACACCAGTCCAGCTGCAAACTCTCTGATCTGCAATGGTGATCTGCCCGCAAGGTGCATTAGTGTAACAGTGGCAGAGAGCTTGCAGGAGCAACCAACCACTACCTGATTGGATCCAAGGCCACTTCATGCGATGGAACCCATCCCCAGCACTGCTCAGGCAGACAGGCCAGCAACCTAGGGGAAACCAGGTACTACTATTCTGCTGAGGGAAAACAAAATGACTCCTAAACATACTCTGCTATACGCATAGCTAAGTGCCAGTCTGGTTCAGCCACTGTCTGAGAAGCTTCCTCCTGCATTAATTAGAAGGGAACAAAAGCAGAGACCCCCGTAAAGACAACATGCAGAGAGTGGGAGACATTAGAACACTCGGTCCTAAATGGGATGTCATATCATGCTTAGAAGAAGACAACCAGCAGAAAATGAATGCGAGGCATCTTTGGAGGAGGTTATGGCTTCCATAGAATTCCTGTGTGTGTGAACATGTGTGTCTATGTCTATGTGTATTTCTGTGCATTCCCTCTGGCTCTTTTTCTTGTTTGGTTGTTTTGTCCTATTTGGATTTGTTTGGTTTTGTCATTTTATTTTATGATATGGAATGTCCTTCTGTGTATGTGTTGCTTTTATTGGGTGATGAATAAAGCTGTTTCAGCCAAGGCTTAGCAGAGTAAAGTCAAGAGGAAAATCCGAATAGAGATATCTATAGAGAGAGTAGGTGGAGTCAGGGAGATATCATGTAGCTGTCAAAGGAGAAGGACCTTACAAGTAGGCCACAATCTCACGGCAATACACAGGTTAATAGAAATGGGTTAATTTAAGATGTAAGAGTTAGTTAATAAGAAACCTGAGCTAATAGGTCAAACAGTGTTGTAATTAATATAGTTTCTGTGTGATTATTTGGGTCTGGGTGGTCAGGAAACAAACAAACAGTCTCTACTTACAAAAATTTTATTATTTTTCTTTAGATGCCTGTTTGTTTTCTAACGAGAGATGGAAAGGGAGGTGGAGAGGGTCTTAGTTGGAGGAGTTGGAGGAGAGAAACCATAATAACAATCAGAATACACTATACATAAAAAAATCTGTTTTCTTGTTTGTTTGTTTTTTGTTTTGTGTAGTCCTGGCTACCGTGGAACTCTCTCCATAGACCAGGATGGCCTGAAACTCACAGAGATACACCTGCCTCTGCTTCCAGAGAGCTGGAATTAAAGGTGTGTGTCATCATCACCTGGCTAAAAAAATATAAGTCTTTAATAAAATAAAAATGGCCGGGAGAGCCGGGCGGTGGTGGCACATGCCTTTAATCCCAGCACTTGGGAGGCAGAGGCAGGAGGATCTCTGTGAGTTTGAGATCAGCCTGGTCTACAAAAGCTAGTTCCATGACAGACTCCAAAACCACAGAGAAACCCTGTCTCGAAAAAAAAAATGGCCTGGAGGGGAGCTAGCAGGGGGCTGGGCATGGCCCATATCTCTAACCCTAGTACTTGGGAGGCAGAAGAAGGTGGATCTTTGTGAGTTCAAGACCAGGTAGCCTGGTCTCCATAGTAAGTTCCATGTAACCAGGGTTACATAGCTAGATCCTGTCTCAAAAAAAGGAAAGAAAGAAAAGGAAAAAGCTAACAGAGCATGTGTTTGTACTTCCCTAGTGGATGTACAGATGTGTGTGTGCTTGCATGTGTGTGGGAGAGAGAGAGTGTGTGTGCGCACGCGCGAGAGCATGTGTGTGTGTGTGTGTGTGTGTGTGTGTGTGTGTGTGTGTGTGCATGTGTGTGCGTGAGACTTGACCCTCTGTGGTCTTCCAAGTGTGGCCTTGACCATTAGGTCTTTTGATCCAACTCCCAGGAGTCAGATAGCATTGTTATCCCACTAAGAAAACAAATCTAGACAGACGCGCCCAAGATCATATAACTGGAAAGAGAGCAAGCGAGAAGGCTGGAACACAGGTTCTCTGACCCCCACCCTCCACCCCCCTCGCCACTTTCTTCAAGTTGACTTTAGAGAGCCTTTCTCTAGGCTCACCGAGAAACCACAACAGTACCATGACTGCAACCGTGCCAAGGACTGCGGATCCATTTTCCTTCTCCCCAGGCAGGGCTCACTGCAAAAGCCATTGGGCTTTCAGAAGCTGGGGATCCTGAAGCTATGCACTAGTGCCTCTGATCTGTTGGAAAGAAACAAGTCACAGACGGAGACAGCCCAGAGCTGTCTCTAGGGACAGAGAGAGAAGGACTGGGGGCGGGGGAGTGTGGATGGACAGGAAAGCTGGGGTGGGGGAAGTCCTGTAAAACATAGATTCACAAACCACACAGGCACACACACACGCCTCTCAAGTGTGAGAGGGTAATGGGACGAGCTTCGCCAGCAAAAAAGCCTGGTTGGTTTTCCAGATGGAACCTTCTGGCTATGTAGGTCTAAAAAATCAGTCACTATGTCTTTGTAAGTCTCCACTCGCTCATGGGCAAAGCAAGGGAATCAGTGCTCAGCCCAAGACGTTGGGCAGATGCAGAGACTGGAAGAGACAATATGAAAACGCAGGCAGTGAGGGAAGCTGAGTGGGGAACCTCAGCCCGTGAGCTGAGAAGTCAGACTAAAGAAGGCATTCCCTAGACCTCTCAAATCCCCGAAGATCACATTCTTTTCTCCTTATGATTTGGATGTCCAGCCCAGCTCCCTCCTCCTTAAGCATCCTTCCCATGTGTCTCCACCCTAATGTGTCTTCCAGACTGGGTGAGATTATGCTCCCAGCTGCCTCGATTTGGCCAGGCTTCCTCGTTTCCCCTATCTGGGCTCCAGGCCCAGGAGTAAGCAGCTACCATAGACACACAGATCTGAGACAGACCAAGGCCTTTGGCCTGGGCTGAGCCTCGAGTGGTCATAATTCTAAACAGCCTCTGGGTAAGAGGACTGGCAAAGCCTGAAATGGTCAGGGGGATTCGGGCTAGGGTTAGATTGTAAAGGGTCCAGGGTAGGAACTGTGGGTGTAGCTCTGCCGGCAGAGTGTTAACTGAGCATGCGCAGAACGCAGGATTCCATCACTAGTACCACATAAGCAAGGCATGGTGGTACACGCATATAATTCCTCCCAGGACGTGGGAGGTAGAGGCAAGAGGATTGTCATGAGTACAAGGCCTGCCTGGGATACATAAGAGTCTGTCTAAATAAATAAATAAATAAATAAGGCTGGAGATGTGGTTCAGTTGGCATAATGCTCGCTGTACAAACAAAACCCCAGATTGGGTTCAGTCCCCAGCACCCATGTGACAAGTCGGCCACAGTGTCACACACTGTAATCCTTCCCAGTGCTGGAGAGGCAGAGACGGAAGGATGCCAGACATCTACTGCCCAGTCAGTCTAGCCCAATCAGTGAGCTCCAAATTCAAAAACTAAGGTGGAGCTGGCAAGACAGCTCAGTGGGTAGAGATGCTTGCTGCCAAGTCTGACAACCTGAGTTCAATCCCTGAAACCCATATAGTAGAAGGAAAGAACTGACTGTAAGCTGTCTTCTGGCTTTACACACACACACACACACACACACACACACACACAAATAAATAAAAAATAAAAAAGTAAGGTAGGAAGCAACTGAGGAATATACCAAAGGTCAACCCATTCCCTTTACACACACCTATACATACAAATGCACACACATACACACGCACACACACATGTGCACACACTAAAGAAATAGGTGCACAAATAGATAAGTAAATAAACAAAATAAATTGAAGGGGCTAGGATATAGACAGGACCAGGCCTCTGACACACATCTTGCTGGCCATGCGAAAACCAAGGGCAAAATCTAAAGTCAGATACTGAGGTCACTGAATAGGTCAGCCTAGCTTAGTGGAGAGCCAAAGAGAGCCAGACAAAGGCGCTGAGATGGGAGAGCCTCCGAGGGCCAGCAGAAAGCCGGCGCTAATGAGGTGGCCACCTGCAGCCAGAGGCGTCCTGGACATCAATGCGGGAGACTGAGTCAGCAACCCAAGCTGGAGGCGTAGGGCGCAAATGGGGCTGGATGCAGCCTCTTCAGAAACGCGCGGGGGCGGTGAGCTGGGCTTGAGGAAAACCGAGGCAGCTACATCAAGCAGGTCGCCGTGAGAAGCTGGAGTGTTAGTGGGCCCAGCACTGTTACCTGCTCCGAGGGCAGAGAGAACAGGGTGACTTTGATCCCGCAGCGTGGAGCAGCACGGGGGCGGGCGGCTGTCTTGGGTCCGGGAAGCCAGCCCTGGACTCCAGTCACCTACCTCATCATCATCATTAAAATGGACCTTCTCCACCCCCCAGCTCATCCTCGTGCAACATCTGGGACTTTCTTTGACCTTACTTCCTCAGCACACCCCACCTGCACGCTGCCGTCTTATCCAGCAAGCTGAGATCAAGAGCTCTGGTTCCCTTTGTGCCCTGACTCAGCAGAAGGGAGGCTGCCTCACCAAGCCTAGGAAGCCAGGGACACACTCTCTTTGAAGGTCTCTTGCGATAACGTAGGTTCTGTGCCTGCCTGTGTAACCCATGAGCACTGCATGTCACCTCTATGTCCTGTTCCCTGTGACAAGTGAAGGCAGCTCCGTTATCCCGGACGCTCTGCCACTCCTCCCGTGCAGTGCTGTGGAAGACATTTCTTCTGTCTTCTAGACTAAGCAGACCTTTCGAGGCAGCTGAAGTCCAGATAAGTTATAAGAATAACTCAAGTCTGCACAGCCAGGCAGTTTCCAAGCCAGCACTGTACTGATTGCCCCAGGAAGGGTACATAGAACCCAGAGGTTATTGGTTGATGGGCTTTGAATAAATATTCTGGCAGTAAAAGCAAGAGACACGATGCCATTCACTGGTTGATCCAATTCAGGGAACCCAAGGCTGGGTCGTGTCTTATTCCAGTCCAGGATGGAAGGTCTGCACAAACCTGGCAGGATGGACTCCCAGGCTCACTCACTCGCTCACTCACAGGTTACCCTCTCGCTATGCCTGGCCATGGTTCCTAACTGTAACCTCGGGGCTGCTCCCTGGGAAATCTGACTCCCCCTCTCCCCCCTGCCCTTAGTATCAGATCACTTACTGTAGAGATCGGGGACAGGGAAACCCAGGCAGCCCTGGACACCAGGCTCCAGGCAGAATTTTGAGGAAAGTTACCTCCACCCACCAGCCTCCACCCCAGCTTTCTCCAGTTAATTGAGATAATGACCCAACTCCCAGGGCCAGGGCCACTTCTGGCTTGAAAGGGGCTTTGAGATGCTGGGATAAAAGGAACCAGGCTAGTATAAAGCACTGAGCAAGTTGTCCTGCGAGGGAGGTTGGCCTTTCTTAGCCCCCTGCTGAGTCACTTCCTTCACCTCTGCAACCCACACACATCAACTCTCCCTTCAAGGCTGTGATGGGGGTCACCCTTGAAAGTCTGCAGTGCACGGGCTAACTCAATGCACTAAGATCCCCAACATGGAAGGGGTGGGAGGCACAGCTGGCCTCGACGCAGGCAGGGACAGTATTACGTTCCCAGCTTCATGTCGTTGTCTGCTCGGAAGTGAGCATCCTTTGTTACTTTTTAAGAAGCAGAGATGAATATGGAGATGAGGAGTTGTCTCAAGGTCACAGAGAACGTCTGAGGAGCAGACTCGAGCCTTCCAACTCCCTGCCAGGACAGCCAGACCTCAGATAGCTTGACCATTTAAATGTGACATTTTGGCTCCTGGGTGTGTGGTGGCCACAGCTGAGGCATGGTGGTCTTGGCCTTCAAGCAATCTCTTCTAGACTGTTACCTTTTAAAAATAATAATAATAATAATAAATTTATGTTCATTGGTGTGAAGGTGTCAGATTCCCTGGAACTGGAGTTACAGAGAGTTGTGAGCTACAATGTGGGTGCTAGGAATTGAACCTGGGCCCTTGGGAAGTACAGCCATCTTAACTGCTGAGCCATCTCTTCAGCCTTAGGGATCACTAGGTATTTTGGGAGGCTGAAGATGGAAAAGAGGTCTTACAGAAGTGTGTGGGGTGTGGGGGAGTGAAGCTACTAAGGATAAGGCTGAGCAGACTGGCCTCTACCTACAGACTACGGTCAGTATCCCCTAACCGTGCTCCTTGGGGTATCTTGATCTGAGGTGGCCCCAGATCTCCCACCTCACCAGGGTTCCCATTCCACATTCAGACATGAAATAGTGCCTGCTTTGGGACAAAACCTAATCTGTGGACAAAGAAGCCAAGGCCTCTGTCCTCAGCAGAGAGGAACCATTGTTCACACTGTGGTTGACCATAGTGTAGAAAGCAGGACAGGCAGAAGCAGGTTGTGGTCTGGAAGGGTCCATGGGGTGGGGATAGGAGCAGTGTGGGTACTGTGTGTTCAAAGACTGCTCTCTTGTACTCTGGAGTTGAGACCCTCTCTCTGTTTTTTTAAATTATTATTGTATTTGTGTGTGTGTGCGCGTGCACCATAACAAACATGTGAAGGTTACAGGACAGCTTGTGAGACTTGGTTCTTTCTTTCCACAATGTGTCCCTGATTTTGGTAGCAAACACCCCTACCCACAAAGTCATTTCTCTGGTTCTCCCCTTTCTGATGTTAAGTTGTTAGGTTCAAGGCTTCCCATGTCATTCCCTCAACTAGCCAGATGTAGCCAGCCTTCCCACTAAAAGCTTCCTTATCCCCACAAAGCCACACACAACTTGGGGGCCACCAGTATGCGGAGTGAACGCACACTCACACATTCTTTGAAGCACCGTTTCTTATTTGTGGGACTCTCTATTCTTACTAGAAAGCAGTGGACGAGCTTGTATGAGCCATAAAGAGATCTCCCTGGCAGGAGTGGTCAAACCCCCAGAACCGCAGGCCAAAGATGGTGTAACACCTTTAAAAGGGGGATAAGGCTGGCTGCCCAACTGTTTGAGGTGGCTTAGGTAGACTCTGGCCTGGAGTCAGGGGGCTCACTGTGATGACCTCTGCGGTTGGCTTCAGGTCTGGGCAGATCTGAAGGGTACAAAGAGAGAACCCCATGGGGTTGTTTTTCCTATTTTTCTTGGCACTGGCATGGGGGGAAGGGGGCCCCCTCCTCCTGGCACTAGTTTTTGCTGGGGCGCCTGGCTCCAGCTTGTTAGGTTTAACTGGAGCAATTTCCTTTGAACTCAGCTTGAATTAGCATCACCATGGTGATGGATCAGGGTTTTCACAAGCCGACCTGGTCTTCACCTCTTAAGCAATTAGTCCGAAGAAGAAAAGGAGGGGGGATGTAGTGAGTCAAATGTAGGGAGAGAAAGTGGGGGGGGGATGAAATGGTGGGGGGAATCAGAAAAGTAATAGGGTAGAGAACTTCAAAAAAATGGAGGTTGGATTGTGAGAAGCCTGAGGAGCAAGGGAAGATGGGGAGGGAGGAAAGAGAAGGCAGGGACAAGAAAGAAGAATGCTCTTCTTCAGCCTAGACTACCCCTGGCTTTTACCTTCCCAGCTTCCTATGGCCCCATCTATCGGGAGCACTTAGAAGAGCAAGAAAGAATGAGACCTGGGTCTATTTGGAAGAAAGTGCTGTTTCTATTTCTACAAATAAATAAATAAAAATAAAAAATAAAAATATATGGGACTCTCATTTTAAAGTTGTATTTATTTATGTAGTGGTGTGTGTACGCGCATGCGTGTGTGTGTGTGTGTGTGTGTGTGTGTGTGTGTGTGTGTGTGCACGTGGGTGCGCACGGCTGTGTATCAGAGAACAACCTGTGGACGTCCTCTCCTTCCACCATGGGTCCTGAGGATGGAACTCAAGTCACCAAACTCAGGCGAGGTCCTTTACCTGCTGAGCCATCTCTCAAGCCAGACCATTGGTATTTACATTCGTTTGGGTTTTTTTTTAAACTTATTGAGACAAGTTCTCATGACCAGGTTGGACTCAAATTCGTGATCCTCTTGCCTCAATTTGCTGAATGCGGGTGTTTACACACATGATCACCATGTCCAGGCAACACTGGAATCTGATCAAGGACTGCATGAATCTGTAGGTTGCTCCAGGTAATATGGACAGTTAACCACACTAATTCATCCACTCCATGAATATGGTATAGCTTATCAATTATTTGTGTGTTCTTCACTTTTGTTATCCATAGTTTATAGTTTTCAGTGTTCAAGTTTTCACCTCCTTGGTTACATTTTTTTAAAAGACTTATTTATTAATTATGTATACAGGGTTTTTCCTGCATGTATGCCTTCAGGCCAGAAGAGGGCACCAGATATCATTACTAATGGTTGTGATCCACCATGTGATTGCTGGGAATTGAACTCAGGATCTCTGGAAGAGCAGTCAGTGCTCTTAACCTCTAAGCCATCTCTCCAGCATCCTTGGTTAAATTTAATACTAACTATTTTTTTAGCTATTGTAAGTGGTATGATTCTTTTACTATTCCTGTATTTCTTTTTACATAATTCATTTTAAATGTATTGCAATTAAATTGATTTAATTGACATTTCTTCTTCCTCTTCTTTTCCCTTCTCCTTCTTCCTCCCCCTTCTCTTTCTCCTCTTTCTTCTCTTTTTCTTGAAACAGGCTCTTACTATATAAACCAGGCTGTCCTCTAACTCACAGAGATCCACCTGCCTCTGCCTTCTAAGTGCTGGGATCAAAGGCATGTGCTACCATGCCCTGGTCTTAGTAATTTGTTTTGTGTGTGTATGTATGTCGGTGCCCTTGGGTGTCAGGGTACTTATGTGGCGGTCACAGGACAACTTTGAGAGTCAGCTCTCTCCTTCCACCATGTGTATCACAGGGGTCAAACTCAAATAGTCAAGTTTGAGTTTGATTAGCAGGTGCCTTCACCTCCTAACCAGTATCACCAGTGTTGCATGGTTCAAGATAATACAGAAATGCCACTTGTTTCTGTGAGGGGGCTATGGTGGGGAATGCCAATGATCACACTCAGAACTATGCACATGCTGAGTAAATGTTCTACCACTGACTACACCCCCAGCCCTTATTTTTGGAGACAGTCTTGCTGTGGCACTCAGACTAGCCTGGCCATGTCATTCTCCTGCCTCAGTAAGCATCTCAAGTGCTATGGTTACAGGCACATGCTACTGCATCTGGCTGTTACTCCTTTTTGTGTGTAGATTTTGTATTCTCAACTTTACTATCTTCTTTTATTACTTAAAACAGTTCTTCTGAGCCGGCAATGGGGCCTTTATTCCCAGCACTCAGGAAGCAGAGGCAGGCGGATCTCTGTCAGTTCAAGGCCAGCCTGGTCTACAGAGCAAGTTCTAGGACAGCCAAGAAACCGTCTTGGAAAACAAACAAAACAAAACAAAATTTCTTCTGTAAATTTGGGGCTTTCTATATATAAGACATGGCCATCAGCAGTGACCATTCCCTTCTTCCTTTCTTATTTGGATACTTTTTATTTCTGTCCCCTGCCTAATTGCCCACCACTCCGGCTGCAACCCCTCCCTACTGCAAGAAGGAGGTAAGTAAGAGGGAACAGGGCCAGGATACTGAGAATGACGAAGTGTCTTGAACTCCTGGGCACTTGTCCTATCACCTCTGGCAAGTCATCTGCCTCCAAAAAATATGCCAGCACTGGCTTTTCCCCCTCGGGTTGAAGGAGCCAGGATGCCACGTTCTCAGGCTCCATGCAGTCTCAGTGAGGTGACTGCCTGCTTAGAGCCTCTCTCACTCACCTGGGAGCTTCAAGAAGGAGCACCATCATTGTGGATACCCCAAACTCTAGCACAATGTCCAGCTTGTGTAGTGTGGACAATAAGGTAACTTTCGGGTGAATGAATGAATGAACCGTGCTTCTTTCCTCCAATTGAGTTAAAAGTAGACAAACAGAAAAGGAAATGGGAATCTACCAGAATCTGAGGCAAGCTGGATCTCTCTCTCATTTAAGACCCAATCCTCTGACACTAGGGCTCACATACACCGCACTTCTCAGCTTTGGTGAATGCCCTCCAGTTAGGGGTCAGCAAGGCTTTGCATTCTGGTCTGTGAAGGGAGTAGGGAGGGGGTAATGCTAGCTCCTGCCTGCCTCATCTGGTTGTGAGGATTAGATAAGGTCAGGCCTGCACAGATTTAGCACATCCCGGAGAGCAAGAGTTACTTTGCGGTAGCTATTACTACCCACATGTCCTGCCCAGTCTTGGTTTTCCCACATGGAAAATGGGAGCAAGGGATCTAGGGAGATGGCTGGCTTGACTAGTACAGCATTTTCCATACAAGCATGAAGTCCTGAGTTTGATCCCCAGATTCCAGGTAAAAAAGTTGGGTGCAAACAGTGTGTGCATGTAATTTCCAGGGCTAGGAAAGTGGAAACCGGGGGATGTTGGGAGCATCGAGCTACATCAGTCAACTCCAGAGTCAAGGAAAGACCCTGTCTCAAAACACCAAAGCAGGAGTGACTGAGGGAGATATTCAATGCAAGTACACACACACACACACACACACACACACACACACACACACACATATGCATGTATACACATGAACCCATACACACACAAATCTGGCCAGATGTGTTGATACAGGCCTATAATTCTAGTTTCTTGGAAAACTGAGGCAGGGAGCACCACAAGTTCAAGACCTCCTGGGCAACAGAGTGATTTCAAGTCCATTGTAAGCAACTTGGTGAAACTTGTCTAGCATATAGAAGATAAATGGAATTAAAATTCCTTCTTGGCACCTCCATGCTATGCACTTATTCATTTAGTTTCAGTACTGAAGATTGAACCTAGGGCCTCGGGCGTTTCAGGGAAGTTCTCTACCCCTGAGCTACAGCCTTGGTTCGCTTTCTCTCTCTCTCTCTCTCTCTCTCTCTCTCTCTCTCTCTCTCTTTCTTTTATATTGGAAGAGGCTCAGCTTGCACAAAGTTACCCAGCTGGCTTTTCCTTCTCTTTCCTACTTCTCTCTCTCTGGCTCCTTTCCTATGTCCCCCTCGATTCCATAACTACTTTTCCAAGCCCTTGTCCTTGTCCCTGCCTCTTCTTCCCCATCCTGCCTTTGACCTCTCCATTTGTCCCTCCCTCCCTATTCCTCCTCGGCTGCTCAGCTGCTCGTTATAAAAAAGAAATCTTTCTAAATACGCCAAAAATGCACTCATCCCCCAAGGACCCTGCTTCAGCACAAAGGGCTGGTTCTTTCAGACCGCTCCATGCAGCCTCCTCCTTGCCCACTGCCTTTGAATTGTGGCCTCATTCGCATGACTGGAAGGGCTAAGGGGACATTTTCCCATGTGGTTGGGTGGGAAGGCAGCTAGGGGGTGGGAAGCTCGATGGGAGGGTAGAAACAAGCCACTTAGGGATCCTCCCCAAATTTTGGTTCCTTCACAGAAGAAAAACCAAACTGGTTGTGCTAATTCCTTGGAACCTAAAGAATTCTATCAGATGTGTGGGAAAGATTCAGATTTGAAATCAGGAAAGCTGTACAGACCAGAGGGGCAGTCACCAAGCACAAGGATGAGTCTCAACAACATGAAGAGTGCTGGGGACATGGCTCAGTTGGTAGTGTTTCCTCAGCATCCTTGAGGCCCTGAGCTCAATCCCCAGTACCAAATAAATAACCATGGTGGCAAAAGCCTGTAGATCCGAAGTTCAAGATCATTGTTGACTATACAACAAGTTCAAGGCCAGTCTGAACTACAGGAGATCCCGTTTAAACAAAATCTTTGTTTAAACATAGCAATTTGGCCTTCTTCCTAAAATGACTTGGGATATCTCTTGGATTGAGTTGGTTCTGTGGGAGACCCCCTGGATGGAAGCACCAAAGATTTTTGAGGGAGCAGAAGGCAATTTATGGTGGGAACCAGGCAGGGTTTCTCTCTCTCTCTCTCACACACACACACACACACACCCCACAACCCTTGCTCATTTTTGCCCTGTGCTCTCTGGCCAAGTTCCTGTTCCAGGAGCACTGACCTCATACACTTGGAGCTCCCCATCAGATGACCTTGTTCCAGCAGGGTCCAGAATCAAACATCCCTCTGCTGCACTCAGGGCTGGGGGGTTGGGGAGATGGGACTGGGACAAAGGGGCGATCCTGTGTCCTTGCAGTTCCAGGCACACACGGTCCAGTCTTTTCGCAAAGGTTAAAGAACACAGACTGGGCTCTGCCTCTCCAGCTGTGGACAGGCCGGGGGGAGAAAAGGGTAGTGGGGTGAGACCTTGGCCCCAGCGTTTACCTGCCCTCCTGACTTCATGTGCGATCAACCAATCCCTTTCCCGAATTTTCGAAAACCCCACCCCCACGCCCCACCCTGCAGCAGCTGGGCCCTGGAAGTCTGTGGTGTTTCTGAGTTAATCAAAAACTCCTGTACTTTGCTCTTGAACTGAGGCCATCATTCCTTTGTCCTGGGGCAGTGAGGTCAGCTAGCTCTTCCCTAGCTCACATCTGCCTTCGGGGGAGTAAAGGGAAAAGCAAGGGAAGAAAGGGGAATTAACATCTGCCAGGGGACTCAGCTAAATGGCGGGGTGCATTGGCTTCTAAGCTGTCCCGCTGAGTGACTGAAGTACCAGGCTTTGAAGAAATATGTTTCCAGTTTCACACACAGGAACTCAGAGTGCTGAGGCTTAGGGTTCGGGATGATAGCTTAGTTAATAGAGTGTTTGCCTGACATGCGCAAAGCATTGCGTTCGATATCCAGCACACCATAAAATCGGGTGTGGTAACCCATAAGTGCCGTCTCAGCACTTGGGAAGTAGAAGCAAGAGATTCAGAAGTTCAAGGCCCTCTTACTAGAGAATCTGAGGCTAGCCCAATCTGCAAGAAACTGTCCCAAAACAAAAACAAACAAAGGCCAGTGAGGTGGTTCAGTGAGTAAAGGGGCCTGCCACCAAGCCTGATGACCTGAGTTCAATCCCTGGAACCCACATGGCTTTTGCAAGTTGTCCTCTGATCTCCACATATGGGCTGTGACTTTTACACACACACACACACACACACACACACACACACACAAAATGTATTTTTTTTAAACAAGCCAATTTAAAAAAAAAACCATGAGGAGCTGGAGAAATTGTTCAATGTTTAACAGCACTGGCTGCTCACACAAGGCTCACAAGCAACTGTAACTCCAGTTCCAGGGAATCCAGCGACATTTTCTGGCTTTCACAGGCCTCCACAGACACCAGGCACACACATGATGTTCAGACAGGCATGCAGGAAAACACCCATATACATAAAACAAAAACTAAACTAAAAAGCTGTGAGGTTTCCAGTGGAATATGAAGGTGTTCCTAGCCCAAGGTTAGGTTAGAAGATTCCAGACTTATCCATCGACTGAACAGAGAAGCTTCAGTGAGGAAGAGGGGGTGCTATAGAGGAGGCTCAAAACTGTCCTGGAGCCCTGGAGAATCCTGGTGCGGACTGGGAAGAGAAAAAAGTCTGGTATGTACTGCTTGCTGGAGAAGCCAAGGAACTCAGTCCCATGGGGGCCAAGCGGGGTCTTGAAATGGATGCACAGATGCCCAGCAGAGTAAAGTAAGTCCCTGACCCACAACACCTGCTTCCCTTGGCCTCTCAGCAATTCAACTTCAGCTCATTTTCTTTCCTTCCACTTCTCCCTCCCCTCCTCTCTCTCTCCCTTTCTGCTGCCTCTATCACCCCCTCCCCCATCTTCCCTAAAGAACAAATTCCTAGCCTGACCAAGGTTTGTTAGAATCTGGGAGGCCCAGGACTGAGAAAGAAGGGCCCCCCCCCGAAGACTAAAAGAGGTAGAAGGAGGCTTCACAGTGTGGGCCAGGGAATTGGGAAGGATAAGAACAGCCAGATAAATGTTCTTTTGAAAAGATGTTGGGTGCACATCAGGAGTGGGGGGCCTCAAGTACCCTGTCTATGCCCGCCCTACAGAGTGGCACATAGGAGCATTAAGGAATTGACTCTGTTAGGGCAAGAACATGCTAGGCAAGATGAGGAACACTCCCAGGCTAGAAGTACCCAAGTCTCCCAGGGGAGGGCAGGCCTTTCCTGAGGTTGAGCGGCGAGGCCCTTACTAGTATGGGGTGGGTCTCTGTGGGTCGCTGGAAGTGAATCACGCCTTCTTGTGTGCTGTATGCTTCTGCGTGGGTGTGCTGAGTCAGTGTGTGTTGTCCCACACGTCTAAGGCTGGATCTGTTACTTGTGGGTGACTGGCTCAAGGGTGATGCCCCTGAATACCACAAGGGGTCCCTAGAGCTGGGGCAGCATGAATAAATGTGCTATTGGAATACAGGGATGCCCTTTGTGTGCTGTGTGTGCAAGAGTGTGTCTGCGTGAGTGAGTATGTGCAAACGGGGACAATGAGGGGCTGCCTAGAGAAACAGGACCCACTGATATGACAATCCTGCAGAGATCAGGGTAGAAGTCGGTTCCATGTGCGGCTCCAAATTCCCACCAACTCCAGTTCCTGGGTTTCCAGCTGTCCCCGCTAAACTGCGCACAGATGTGTGCTTCTCTGCTATAGCCATAAACAGACCTCCCAGGATTTTTCCAAAGGAAATGTGGAAATATTTTGGTGTCTGATCAGGGTCGCAGGAAAGAGTGGGGACGGGGCTTGAGCACGATGCTTCCAATCTGAGAGAGCCGAGGAAACAACAATGCAGTGGCGCCTCCCCAGAGCCAGAGCAGAGGCGGCGCTGCCGGCTTCCAGTTCCACTGCCTCACTGGGGCCCCAACCAGCCTGGAGAAAAGAGACCCAGCTGCGAGGGATTACTCCCACCCCTCCCCACCCCCACCCTGAACAAACCCTACACACTGCTCTGATGGCTTTCCCCGTTCTTTGCAGCATGGGCTGGGAAGCATGAGAGGCTCCACCTCTGAACACACACATCTCTCTCTCTCTCTCTCTCTCTCTCTCTCTCTCTCTCTCTCTCTCTCTCTCTCTCTCACACACACACACAC
>NW_026068059.1:1970495-1977542 GCF_014885135.2 Alexandromys fortis | reverse complement strand
TCTCACACACACACACACACACATACACACAATCTAATAATTTGGGGGGATTTTTGTTGTTGTTGTTTGTTTTGTTTCATTTTTGGAGACAGGGGTTCTCTGTGGCTTTGGAGCCTGTCCTGGAACTAGCTCTTGTAGACCAGGCTAGCCTCAAACTCACAGAGATTCTCCTGCCTCTGCCCCCTGAGTGCTGGGATTAAAGGCACGCCCCACCACTGCCTGGCTTCTAATAATCATTTTTAATTGGAAAAAATATCTCATAAGTCTACAATTGAGGGGGCTAGGCTGCATTCATGGCTGTCTTGTTGCCCAAATGCTAGACTGCTCTTAAACCGTGCACTATCCCACAAGCCCCCAGATTCCACGCTCTCCCTCCACAGTGCCTCTGAGTACATATTAACTCCCCTCACCACAACATAGCTCCAGAGCTTTCTATGCCAAGACTAGGCATGATATTATTCTTAGGCATCTCATCAGATCCCATAGTTAAAGGTTTAAAAGAATTTGGCATATGCCCACTCTAGGTTAGTTTCCTCTGCCCATCCCCAGGTTGGCTTCCCTCTTTAACATCACAGCTTCAGAGCAGCCGATGGAGACACGATGAAACACAAAAGCCCGAGCTTTGAGAGCGCCCAGAGCAGCTGCCCTGTGCCTTCATGTGAAGTGTGCTGGAAAGCAGAGGGTGATTAGGCACGCAGGAAGCACCGTACCCGCCTGTTCCTTGTCTCCTTTACCCCTGGAGTGTGGATCAAGTCAGTTCCTTTGTCTCACTCTCTGGAGAGAGTAGCTCACTTGGCTCTGGGGTCACAGTTCTGCGTGGCTTTAGTGGAGACGGCAGAACTGAGCAAGTGCGTGTTTGCACTATTGGGGGATTTCCTTGGCAACGTCCTCTAACTGGAGGAGAGCTTTGATCTCCACAAATGCATCCGAGAAGGCCTAGAGGTCCCTGTCAGGAACTCCGGAATGTATGTTTGGGGTCTTAACTGGGCTGTCCTGTGTGTGCTGAGCTGGGATAACCCATTTGAAGATTCTCCGTTTTCCAGCTCTTAGGCCTAGAGGCTGATGTTTGAAGACACCACAGAGAGGCGGTACTGTGGTAGAGGCCTCGCCTGGGCAGGAAGACATCCTCCAGAACAAAGAGACATTGCTTGAGTCAGCTGCCTGGGGCTCCTGGAGCAGGGACAGGCCAGCAGAGAACACAGGGTGGGTGGGGGGATGAGCCCTGAACTCAGAGCTGCAGCCAGAGCTGGGTATGCTGGGTAGTGCATGTGTGTAGCACCACACACGGGGAGGGTGAGATGGTTCCGTGGGTAAAAGCGTTTGCTAATAATTTGGATTCAATCCCTGGAACCCATGGTGGTAGGAGAGAATCAACCCCTGAAGATAGTTCTCTGACCTCTACACACACACACACACACACACACACACACACACACTTTAACATTTTTCATTAAAAAAAGAAAATCAACCCAGCCTGAACTTTGTCCCCAGGGCAGCTCTGTCACCTTGGGTACAGCTCAGTTCTACTTTCTACTCCACAATTTCTTTATCTAGGAAATGGAGAAGGACTAAGTCATTCCCTCTTGGCTGTGACACATCGTGGTGGCAGAAAAGACTAGAGAGGCCTGGATTTAGAATTAGGAGGTTCTTCCTTATCAGCTACTAATGCTCAAGTCCCAATTCTACCACAACAAACATACATGACCACCAGTCAGCTTGTTGCTAAGATGTTTTCAGACTCTGCATTTGTTCCCTGGAGCCTCCCCCTTGGAAGGCAGGCAGAGGATGGGACTCACCAAATGCCAAGGGCAGGGAAAGGCTCAAGTTGTAAATTGTGTTCACAACAGCTCCAAACATGAACGAGCAAGAGATGCCGTTATGACGCCAACGGGAAGCTGCTTCACTTGGTTCTTTATTTTCGTTCCTTTGCCGGCTTGGTCTCAAACATTCACAGAGTCGTGACTCTATGCTAGCCGCTGTGCTTGGTATTGGGAATACAGGTGCGAGTACGGTCACAGCCTCCTGGAAGAAAACAACAGGTTCCCACACAGTGTGAGAAGTGCAGAGACGGCAGGAGGACTAAGTGCCACCGTGGGACCCAGCAGTGTGGGGTCTCCCCTTAGACACTTGCTGAGGAGACTTGCTGAGATCAGGAGAAAACACAGCAATCACTTTGTACCCCATAGCTTAGGGGGATGGTGAGAACCAAACACCCAGTGGAAAGGCTACCGGGTGGGATAATTAATGTTTTGCTAAGTAGAAAAATATGAGTGTATGATGCTCAGCATGCAAATACCAAAAAAAAAAGTTCAAAAAAAATTCTTCCCACAAAAAGAAAAAAAAAAAGCTGTCACAGCATACTCTTCTGTGGCTAAAAGAACATGAAAGAACATTCCCTACCAGGTGAGGCAACCAAAACCAATTCTACCACCAAGCCACCTCACCATATGGCCACCATCTTAGTTAGGGTTTTACTGTTGTGAAGAGGCATCAGGAGCACAGCAACTTTTATAAAGGAAAGCATTTAGGAGGTCCTTCTGTCTTTGTGTTGCTTTTATTGGTTAATAAAGAAGCTGCTTTGGGCCCTTGGTAAGGCAGAACTTAGGTAGGTGGGCAAAATTAAATGGAGTGTGGGAAGGACGAAGGCAGAGTCAGAGAGACGCCATGGAGCCGCCAGAGTCAGACATGCCGAATCTCTTGCGGTAAGCCACTGCCATGTGGCGATATACAGATTTAATAGAAATGGGTTAAATCAAGATGAGAGAGTTAGCCAATAAGAGGCTAGAGATAATGAGCCAAGCAGTGTTTTAATTAATGTAATTTCTGTGTGGTTATTTTGGGGCTAAGCTAGCTAGGCAGCCGGGACGAACAAGAGGCCTTCCTGTTACAGGGACTGGATTACAGGTTCAGAGGTTTAGGCCATTATCATCATGGCGGGAAGCAAGGCGGTATGTGGCAAACCCAATGCTGGAGAAGGAGCTGAGAGATTTACACCTGATCTGCAGGCATCAGAAAGAGTGACCTTAGGCCTGGCTTGAGCATTTGAAACCTCAAAGCCCATCCCCAACGATGTTCTTCCTCCAACAAAGCCACACCAATCCAACAAGGCCACACCTCCCAATCCTTTCAAATAATGCCACTCCCTATGAGCCTACAGAGGCCATTTTCATTCAGACCACCATAACCACCAAGCCACCCCACCATATGACCACTGAGCCACCATACTTCATAGCATTAGCTACGAGACAAAAGATTTCCAACTGACCGCACTGACCATTCAGTAGACATCACTTCTAGACACCTGCCTCCTCTCACAGAGTCTGATCTCTTCAGGGAAGGCTACAAATCTCCAACTCATAGTCACACTTGGAAGCTCCAAGTTAACAGGAATGGGTAAAGGGATGTAAGTCAGCTGGGAAAGTGTTTGCCCACCACCCTGAATCCCTTGGTTCTGTCCTTGGCTTCCTATAAACCAGGCATGGTTGAAACATACCCATAATCCCAGAGCTAGAGAGGTAGAGGCGCGGGAATCAGAAGCTCATGGCCATCCTTGGCCACACAACAAGTTCAAGGGTGTAATTTCTGTGAACTGTAGATACATGTATGAAATCTCCAAGCAACAGGACAAAGCTGAGTGTGCCGTCCTCCAAAAGACACGAGTGTAAGGGGGAGGTTAGCGCTGAGTAGGTCCATCAGAACCAAGGTGGTATCGGCTAATTTTGTTCCCAAACCCTTTCCAGATGCCCTCCCAGGTTCACCATTCTTCAGCAGGACTCTAGCATTGCCCTTCCTCTCATAGAGAACACATCAAGGGTATTGTGTCTACACTGTGGTCTACAAGGACAAAATCTCGGGAAGAGTCATCTTCACACTGCCGGCTCCAGAGTCTGTGTGATCGTGGCAGCAGGCTGCTAAACCTGTCTTGACATTCCTTAGTTGTGTGAAGACCAAATAGAGCATTACCTAAAGTGGTGGTTGTAGTGACATTTCTATTGTGTTTTAATAAATAAAACTGCCTGACGATCTGAGAGTAAAACAGTCCCACTAGTTAGCCTTACAGACCAAGTTATGGTAACACACACCTTTAATCCCTGTAACCACAATGACATGTACCGTTAATCCCAGTAGCCACACTAGTTGCCATAGAAATCAGGCGGTGCAGGCCTTTAATCCCAGCCCTAGAGAGGAATATAAAATGAGGGAAGACAGCGCTCAGACACAATCTCCTTCTGAGATTCCTGGAGGCAGGATCGCCATTTCAGACTGTGGTCGAGGCAAGAGCCAAGGGCTGGATGTTTTGCTTTTCAGATCTTCAGGTTGAACCCCAGTTTCTCTCTCTCTGAGTTTTTATTAATTGTGTTTCAGGTGGTGTCCCCATCCTTCACTAGGATAGGACTAAGCCTAGGTCTTGTCAACCAGTTGACCCCTCCTTGGTAACCAGAGATACTAAGAGCCAAAATCCCAACCAGGTGTGGTCTGTGGGGAGGGGGACAGACAGGGACTGGCAAGACAGGGATGGCTCAGTGGGTAAGGGTGTTTGCTACACTATACAAGCCTGGCAACCTCAGTTCAATCCCTGAAACCTGTGTAAAGGTTAAAAGAAGAGAATTGATTGCAAAGCTATCCTGTCACGTGTGTGCAATGGCAGACGCACCCCCCCCCAAATAGGCAATAAACAGACAGACAGACAGATGAACAAACAGACAGCATTCGGGTTTATACAAGAGGGTTGCTGTGAATCTTATGTGAATTAAAGGTCACTCTGGATCACATTGTGAGTATGAGGCCAGCCTGGGCTACTGAGTGAGACTCTGTCTCAAGGACGACCCCTTCTCACCAACATGCATACACGTGGACTCTGAATTCTGTGGCCCCCTTCTGTCTTAGGTCAGGCTCCTGGAAGCAGAGCTTTGCATGTGTTTACTAAGAAAGAGGCAGGCTTGGGCTAGGGGGCCTGCTCTGTGGTGTAATTATGGCCTTGATAGCTCCATGGAGAGTGCTCTGGGCTGGGGTAGTCCTAGAAAGATGGCTCATGCTAAAGCCAGGAGACCAGTACTCTTTCTAGAAGCAGGCTGTCCCGCTCCCACAGGGAGCATGACCTTGGCTAGCTCCCATCAACACAGAGCCACCCTAAGGAACATGGCAATTCCAGGGCCTCCTAGACATCGCTGTGCAGCTGGGGGCAGTGGCTGTCTCTATCTGCAAAGACAGGCTGCACCAAGCACCCAGACACTTCCTGAACCCCTGCATCTCCCTCTTTCAACCCCAAGCCTAACAATGATTTTCAAAAAAATGAGCTAAGTTTGCATTAGCAGCAAGGCCAGCTGTCACCTGTCAACGGTGACATTTCTCCGAGGGTTCAGACTCTTACCTAGCATGGCTTTGAACAGATCTTTTCATTTCTCCTGCTCCCAGACCTCCATCTTTGCTACTGTTCGTTTTGCTTTGAAATGGAGTCTTTCTATGAGCCCAGACTGACTTTGAACTCATGGCAATTCTCCTGCTTCCTCCTTCCCGGGGGTGGGATGGCAGGCAGGGGCCATTACTCTCAGCTCAGCTTGCCCAGTTCTTATTTAGGCTCTATTACTTATGAGGCAGATGAGAGGATAAAATGACCTGAATTTGAAGGAAACCTGTGGGGTGATTGATACGGGGAAACCACACATGGGTCCCTGCCCTCCAAGGACAGGAGAGAGGGGTGGCAGGTGTGCAGGTCACAGGAGCTGAGCCCCAGAAAAATGCTCCTCTTGAGAAGAGTTGAACGCAGACCTGCCTTTATCAGAGCTGGAGGCCATTGGATGGCAGGACAGATGGCAGATGTCACACCCTGGAGTGGTCCCTTTGAGTCTTATCTGTGGGCCCTCCTGGTCTGATGGGGAAGCAGGTAGCCTTCTGGCCTGCTCCCCTGCACCCATGTTTCTGCCCCCGGAAGGTATCAGCTGCAAATTCCTCCATGAGAGCCCTGAAGCATCCCTGAAGTTAGCAGGGCCTCCAGCATCAGGTTGATCGGTTTGACCACCAACAAAGTCAAGCCATGCCTTCCTCCCCAAGCCCACCTTTCTGGATGTCCTTTCAGCACCTGCTCTTACTGCTCTTTCTTTCTACTGGCTTGTGCTAGACCTTTCAGCCTGGACCATGTGACCCGGGCTGACACCTGTCTTTGTCCCCCTCACTCCTGCTCTCTGTAAGCCTCTTGGGTGTGAA
The DNA here is from genome assembly GCF_014885135.2 of Alexandromys fortis. Classification (NCBI taxonomy): domain Eukaryota; kingdom Metazoa; phylum Chordata; class Mammalia; order Rodentia; family Cricetidae; genus Alexandromys; species Alexandromys fortis. The sequence goes on along the minus strand of NW_026068059.1, from coordinate 1,971,338 downwards.
GAGGAAGATGGGCCCTGGGGGAAAACAGAGTTTGTTCTTGTTTCTTGAGACAAGGTCTCACCAAGCCTGGGCTGGCCTCCAACTTGCTGCGTGGCTGAAGAGGGCCTTGCATTGATTCTCTTTCTCTTGCTTCCACCTCCTGAGCACTCAGATCATAGGCTAAGCCAGGGTTTTGTGCATGCTAGGTGTGCTGGTTAGTGTTTTTGTCAACTTAACACAAGCTGGAGTCTTCTAAGGGAGAACCTCAATGAGAGACCGCCCCCATCAGACTGGCCTGTAGGCAAGCCTGTGAGGTGTTTTCAAGATTAAAGATTGATGTGGGGGAGGGCCCAAACCACTGTGGGCAGTGTCATCCCTAGGCAGGTGGTCTTGAGATGCATAAAAAAGCAAGCCAAGCAAGCCGTGAGAGCAATCCATCAAGAGTGACCTCTGCTTCAGTTCCTGCCTCCAGGTTCCTGCTTGAGTTCCTGTCCTGCCTTTCCTTCATGATGAACTGTTAAGTTGTAAGATGAAATACATCCTTTCCTCCCCAAGTTGCTATTGGTTGTGGTGTTCTACCATAACACTAGAAAAGTCACTAATATACTAGGCAGGCATTCTACCAATGAACTACATCCCCGACCCAGAAACTGGGTTTTAACACCAGAGCTCTCTACAGCATAAGTTCCCAAAGAGGACAGTGAAGACACCCACCTGGGGAGGTAGCTAAATATGCAGATGGCCATAGGTGAGGATCTGCATTTCACCCTCATCCCTCCCCCCCCCCCCCCCCCCCCCCCCCCCCCCCCCCCCCCCCCCCCCCCCCCCCCACCCCCCCCCCCCCCCCTCCAGCCCCCCCCCCCC
>NW_026068059.1:1965583-1969730 GCF_014885135.2 Alexandromys fortis | reverse complement strand
TATAAAATCAAACAAACAAAACCCAGAGCCCAGGTGGCTGTCAGCCCAGACTTCAGGCCACAGATGATTTCTCCCAGCAGAGCTGACAAAATCCTAATGGCCAAAGTCAAGAGCTCCTCTTGTCCCTGGAAAAGCCAATGTACAGACATATCCCCAACCAGCCCCAAGGACAAGAGCTGACTCTGCTCCTTGTCAGCCTTAGCCAAGAAAATGAACGGGTAGACATCAGCTACTAAGTCCCTTCAATGCCCTGAGCCTCTAGTTCCCTCCCATCTCTTCAATAGGACCTTGGGTAGGGAGGGCCCCACTATTGGTTCCAGACACCAGGGCTTCTCTAGTTAAGGGGCTTTTTTTTTTTTGTGCGTCTGTGGTTCTCCCTGGATGAATGCCTCCTTTCCCTGGATTTACAGCAACCTCTCACTGTGGGGTTGATGTCACTTTAATGAGAGTTACAGCTGCCTTCCACTGTGACTCCGCATTCCAGTTTATGGCCTGGGCTCTTGGAGCCCAACAGGGCTTCTCCCTGGCAGGGAAGAAAGGCTGCTCACCAACACTGACCTGCAGCTGGCTGACTTCTTGCTTGATGCAGAGCAAAAGGGAGAGGGGAGGGAAGAAAGGAGCGTGTGTGTGTGTGTGTGTGTGTGTGTGTGTGTGTGTGTGTGTGTACTTAACCTTGCAGATTTGGGGAAAGAGAGCCCAGAGCTTTCTTGACTCCCCAGCCCACCCCCACCCTGTGGGAACCAGAGTTCTGAAGTGGTGGACTGAGGGCAGAGGAGGTGGGGGCATTCACAGAAAGCTTCTTGTTCCCTAGTTGGATCCAGATGTGGTGGTTGGAGGAGTCAGGAGGGTGTGAGGGAGGGGGGCTGGAGAGAGATGGGGAGAGGAGGAGGGGAACTGGGGAAACAGAATTCCCTGCAGGAGCCTGAGCTGCTGTGCCTCTTCTCTCCCAAGTTCTGCTTGAGAACACAAATGCCCCCAAACATATCCCTTCCATCAGCCTCCATTGTCTCTTGCTCATAAAATCTCTGGCACTGTTGCCAGTAGATCCAACTGTATGGAAAAGCAGAGCCACTTCTAGATCGCTTATCAGGTATGACTCTGTGTGGCCAAGGCCTGAGGCTTCGTGGACCTTTCTCTCCACTACAGCCTGAACTGTGGAAGTTCACCGTAGACTCTGGTCAGGAGGCAGAGCTGCTAACTGAGGGATCTGGGATATTAAGTATAGTATTTTATTTAATTCCCCCCATAGCCCAATGGATAGAAATCATTATTTTTTATTTTATTGGTAATAATATTGGGGAGTAGGAGGATCAGCCTCTTGGAATTCTAGGCATGCACCCACACCCCAATATGCATAATGATTTTGCAGCCAACTTCGACTACATAAGACCCTGGCCCAAAAAACTAAACACGGTGCCAAGAAGATGGCTCGACAGGTAAAGGTGCTTGTCATGCAAGCCTGATGACCCGAGTTCAATCCTGGGAAGCCCACATAAAAACTTTCAAGGTGATGGAGCATGTCTGTAACCCCAGCATCCTTACAGCAAGGTGGGAGGCAGACTGGAGAATCACCCAGATGCTCACGGGTCAAACAGCCTGGAGTACAACAGAAACAAGAGAGAGGTGGAAGGAAAACACCCACTCCTGACAGGTGACCTCCGACCTTCACACTGATCCTGTGTCACTCATAGGCCATGCATTCTAGCATGTTCATGTGCAAACTAATAATGAATTCAATTTAACTTTTTTAAATCACAAGTAAAACATCGTATTGACAATAGGAATTAGAGGATTAGTTAAGTCACTATTCCAAAAGCCACCCAGCAGACTGTGGATGTCCCTGCTCAACTTTGCCCCATGTGATTTCCCAGGCCTTGCCAAACACTGATTTTGAAGCGCTAGGACTTGTTCATCTTTCAAAGGCCTGATTGATATCAATGCCAGAAATTTGCATTTCATTCTGGGATCTATTTTGTCCTTTGTTATTTTGGGGGTGTTTGTTTTGAGACAGGGTCTCATACCACCAGGCTGGTCTCTTAACTCATAGCAATCCTCCTGCCTCTGCCTCTGCCTCTCCAGCATTGGGATTACAAGTGGGAGGTGTCATACCCAATGTCGTTTGGTTTTGTGACAAGTCTACATAGCCCAAGGTGATCTTTCATTTACAATCCCCCAAGCCTCAGTCTCCTCGGTGCTGGGATTACAGGGGTGCCACCACACCCAACTCCCAGTGGTCCCACAGTCACGCTGGAGACCAGCCCCTAGGCGCGAGACTTGGGCTGAGTGTTTATAGTGATTGAGTTCACTTCCTATTGACTTCCACTCCATGCCCCTGGTGGCGGGAGGAGTTCAGGATGAAGAAGGAGATCATGACTCCCAGGAAGACACATGCTGAAGGCTTTCCCAGAAGCTGTGGACACCCACACTGCAGAGGGCAGGGCTTGTCCTTGCCCTGCTCTTCCTCCCCACTGCATTACCTTCCCAGAAACAGGAAGTCCACAGTCAGGTTAAAGGGCACAGTAGAAGAGATCTGTGCAGACCTCAAGACTGCCAGCAACTCTGAGAACCAAGGGAGTGTGTGCCCAACAGGCTCTCAAGAGTGGGAACCCATCCTTGGGAGTGAGATAGCCTAGGGGTGGTCCTAATGCTGTCATACTCACCCATGATTTTGCCCTAGGCCTACACCCACTTTTTATTTCTGTAAAGGATGGGAAATAGTAGCCTTATTTCCCGGGTCCAGTGGAAACAAAGAGTTTGCTTACTTTAGTGTTCAGGATGGTACCAGCCACGGGGGGATTGCTCAAGCAATGTTAGCAATGGCTGACATTCCGTTTCTACCACCACCCATTCCAGACCTTAGGCTCCTCATGGATCCTTTTGGATAAAACCATACAATTCTCCCAGGTCTCCCAGGCCTCTCATTCTAGGGACCCAAGAGACCATAGAGGTATTAATTAACAAAACCTCCAGACAGGTTCAGACGGAGAAGGAGCCTCGTTAACGTTAATTGGTACCATCAGATCTTCACCCAGTCAGGATGGAGCATTGCATGCAGGGACAGACTCTCTACCCTGGGGGTTCACAATCTGCCCAGGACTGTGCACCCAGAGTGGCTGAGTTGGAGTAGACAGACTGGGAGCCCCTTCCATTGCCCACTTCTCCTGGGGCCAGTGTGTGAGGAGGGCAGGGGGGAGTGAGAAGGTAGGATGGGCACCATTGTCTGTGAAAAGGTCAGGAATGTATTTGTGTTCTCAAGTGCAGCCACACTATGGACACTGCTGAATGCCGGTGCCAAAGGCAGTACTTGGGAGGCGATGCCAGTTTCACCATGGCTCTTAGACTGATTTTATGAACCCAGAGAACTTGATTAAAATGTCCAGCCATGGACAATGACTCCATGGTTGAAGTCTAGGACCTTTTTATTTTTTAATTGGTGCTGGGGCTTGAACCCAGGGCCTCACACACACTAAGCACAGTCCTACTACCTACCTACATTCCTGAACACCAGGAACATTGTTTTACGGGGTTTGTTTTCTTCTGTTGTTATTTTGTTTGGGTTTGGTTTAGTTTAGTTTGGTTTGGTTTTTGAGACTGGGTCTCACCCTGAAGCCCAAACTGGCCTTGAACTCCTGATACTACTCCTGCCAACCACCTCTACAGTGCTAGGAATACAGGTTTGAGCCACCTTGTCCTGCTAAGTTTGGTTTTGAAACAGAATCTCCGTAAGTAGACTGGCCTTAAACTTCAGATCTGGCCTCTGTCTCTTGAGTGACCAGGGTCTGCAAAGTTGTACTTTAAATTACACAGGGCGGGGCTGGGGAAGTGGCTCAGCAGGTGAAACGCTGAGTTTGGTCCCCGGGGCCAGGTGTGATGCTTCACACCTTTAATCCCAGCACTCTCAGGGGGCAGAGGTCAAGGCCAACCTGATCAAGACTCTGGCCAGCCAGAATTGCTTGATGAGACCATTTCTCAAAATAAATAAGTATATATATATATTTTTTAAATATATATATTTAAATATAAATATTTAAATATAAATCTTTAAATATAAATATTTAAATATAAATATTTAAATATATATTTAAAAAAAGAAAAGCAAAAGAAAGTAAAGAAAAGGGCTCGAGAGATGGCTCAGAAGTTAAGAGCA
>NW_026068059.1:1853696-1965512 GCF_014885135.2 Alexandromys fortis | reverse complement strand
TAGCCAGCAGGCATATACGCAGACAGAATATTGTATACATAATAAATAAATATTTAAAAAAAAAAAAGAAAGGAAAGAAAAGTAGGCATGGTGGCATCCAGTGAGCGCTAGGTTCACTGAGACCCTGTCTCAAAAAATAAGGTGGCGATATCAGCGAGATGACTCAGCAGGCAAAGGTGCTTGCCCCTAAGCCTGATGACCTGAGTGTGACCCTGGGAACCCACAAAGTGAAAGGAGAAAATCAACTCCTGCAAGCTGTCCTCTGACCTCCACATGTGTGCCCTGTCTGTGTGCACTCATATGCAAATGACAAATAAAGAAATAAAGTGGAGAGTAACGCCAGTGTTGGCATCTGGACTCCACGTGGGCGTGCCTGCTGGCACACATACACACTCAGATACAATAAAAATAAACCAGTTCCATGGGAAGGCTGTTTGTCCACCGTCAGTGCTTAGCTATGGAAGTATTCAAAGAATGTTAATGGGTGGGAAGAGCGAGGGGAGGAAGAAGAGTCTGAGTGGGAGCCAGGTGTGACAGACAGCTCACACCCCAGTACCAGCTCCTGGGAGGTGGAGCGAGAAGGCCAAGGAGTTCAAGGCTAGCTTTAGCTACCACCACTCAAGGCCAGTTTGATTTAGGCAAGACCCTGTTTTGGTTTTTATCTTTAAAAGCAAGTAAACAACAAAGGAAAACAAAAAAATGGGTGAGGCTTGACGTGGTGTGGTGCGACTCAGGCCTTTCTATAATCCCAGGCTTCTAAAGGCTGAAGCGGAAGGATCACCATGAGTTAGAGGCTTTACGGAGAGTTTCTGGGCAGCCTGGAATACAGCAGAAGACTGTCTCGACAAAATAAAACAAAAAGAATCTATGACTGGTTCTTCGGAATTTGAACACAAGACCTGCCTTCTTGCTACACCTAGTGGTGCGTATCTACAAGCTGCTCTGGAGGCTGAGGCAGGAGGATCATAAGTTAAAGACCAGCCTGGGCAATTTAGTAAAGAAGCTATCTCAAAACAAAAATTAGGGAGCTAAAGACATGACTCAGTGGTTATGAGCACTGGCTACTCTCCCAAAGTACCCGAGTTTAATTCCCAGCACCCACAAGGCAGCTCCAACCTGTCTGTAACTCCAGTTCCAGTGGATCTGACACCCTCACACAGATATACATGCAGGCAAAACACCACTATACATAAAAAATAATTAAAATCTTGGAATGGAAGCTGGGTGGTGGTGGTGCATACCTCTAAGCCTAGTACTTAGGAGGCAGAGGCAGGTGGATCTTTGTAAGTTTGAGGCCAGCCTAGAACAGAGTGAGTTCCTAGACAGCCAGGACTACCCAGAGAAACCCTGTCTCGAAAAACAAAACAAACTAAAAGCTTGGAATGGCTCAGTGGTAGTACCCTGATTAACATTTGGGAAGTGGGGAGACTTTTTTTTTCCTTCAGAAAGTTGCTTTCAATGTCCGGATGTACCCTTTATCTCTAATGCATTCCATTTAGCAACAGGGACTAAATATTCACTATTGCTATTGCAAATTGCTGCCCAAATTCTAGACCTTCCAGTCCACACAGAAGAAACCCCAGAAAGTGGCTTCTCACCTCAAATTTATTGGAGACCAGAGAGCCTCCAAAACTTCTGTTTGCGGGAAAATGCGAGCTCACCCAAAGGCTGGTGACTGATTCCCAGCATTCTGGACCCTCAAGTTCCATGGCTAAGGATGATCCTTGCCAGAGCACTCTTTGGTCGGTGAGTAACTGTCACCTGCGTGGACTGGACAAAGGTAAGGGAGGCACAGGGGAAGGTCTGTGCTCCAGGGAAGGCTGCCTAGGGTCTGCCCACCCGAAGAGCAGGGAGCCAAGGCTAGCCCCACCCAAGGTCATGAGTTTGAAGGCCACTCTGGTCTTGTTCTCAGGCCAGCTTCAAGGATGGAAAGCCATTTAATGGCTCTGACTTCAAAGAAAATACTAAAAAGTGAAGAAAAATGGAGAGCTAGTCATTGTACAGATGAGATAGATGCTCTGGAGCATTTTGGAATGGCAGTGAGAACCTGAAAGCCAAAAACCTTGGAGTCGGATTTGAGCTCAAGGTCTACCACCCCATACTCATATAATGTGTTGTACAGCCTTAGTTACCAAGGGCATTCCCTTCTTTAAGCTTCTACAGCCTTACCTATCAAGTGAATAACTGTACTTGCACCCCAGGCTTCAGAAGAATTAAGAAAGGAAATGAGGGCTGGCAAGATAGCTCAGTGGGTAAAGTCACTTGTCAAAAGCCTGTCAGTCTGAGTTCGATCTCTGGGGCACACGCAGTAGAAGGAGAGAACCAACACACAGTGCTTGTCCTCTGCTCTCTGTGTGGCATTTGTGTGCATGTACACACACATACACACACATGCACATACACATTACGAAAATAAACGTAATAAGCAAATTTTGAAAAGCGAATAAAATGAATCTAGCTTCCAGGGTCACCATTTTTAGCAAAGGCTAAACCCTAACATGGTTTGTCATCATTTTATTTTAAAATGTGCAACGTTTGAAATTTCAGTTAGGACACACACATACTTCTTGATTTTCAGGACCGTTGACTGGTCCCACAGTCTTGTCCATGAACGTCAATCACTCTGCCACTGAGTTACATCCTCAACACTCTGTGTATGTATGTGTGTATATGTGTGCGCGCATGGGCATGTGTGTGTGCTCTTTACTTCCCTGACACCTCTTTTTACTTTTCATTTTGAGGTGAGCTCTCACCAAGTTGGTCAGGCAAGCCTTACACTTTTAGATCCTTCTGTTTTAGCCTTCCAAGTAGCTGGGATTATAGACCCACTCCACTAGCCCTGCCTTACAGATGCTTTTTTTTTTTTTAAGTTAGATTTGAGCAGGCATAGTGACACAAATCTGTAATCCTAGCACTCCATGAGGCAAAAGAACAAAGTGTTTGAGATCAACATGGGCTACGTGACCTTGTCTAAAAACAAGACCAAAATGAAATCCTTACACACACACACACACACTCGCAAAGCTGGAGTTGGACATGATGGCACATAACTGTGATCCTAGTACTTGGGTCATAGAGATGGGGGTGTCATAAGTTCAAAATCATCAGCTACCTAGTGAGCTCAAAACAAACCTGACACGAGAAAGGAGGACCCACATGCGATAGCACAGTTCTACAATCCCAACAGCCAAGAAGTAGAAGAGGGAGGTTAAAGTCAAGGCCAGTTGAGACTGGGTAGTCAGACCCTGCATCAAGAGAAAACTATACATACGACATCAATACCTGGAAACATGTTTATATTAATATTAAAGTCAAGCATGGTGGCTCAACCCCTATAATCCTAATGCTTGTAAGCAAGGCTTATTGTTGGTTGTTTTTACTCTTTGCTGTTTTGTGGGGCCCGCCATCCAGTTCCCAAATAAATCACATGGAGGCTTGTTCTCACTTATGAATGCCTGGACTTAGCTTGGCTTGTTTCTAGCCAGTCTTTCTTTCTTTCTTTCTTTCTTTCTTTCTTTCTTTCTTTCTTTCTTTCTTTTCTTTTTTTTAATTTATTTAACTTTATTTTATGTGCACTGGTGTGAAGGTCTCAGATCCCCTGGAACTGGAGTTACAGAAAGTTGTGAGCTACCATGTGGGTGCTGGGAATTGAACTCAGGCCAGAGATGTGGTTCAGTGGTTGAGAGCACTGCCTGCTCTTCCAAAAGTCCTGAGTTCAATTCCCAGCAACCACATGGTGGCTCACAACCATCTATAATGAGGTCTGGTGCCCTCTTGAGGAAGAGAACTGGTCATTCGTGCTCATCAACTTAGACCACAAGACCCAATATGGACAAGTTCAACAGAACCGCCTTATACGGGTTGCCCATGCGTGCTTCAGCATTGCCAGGGCATACATTGCATTCATTCAGTTCCCCTGGAAGAGTAACCGGTACTCTTAACCGCTAAGTCATCTCTCCAGCTCCTACTCAGCTTTTCTTAACTTAAACTACCCCATCTACCTTTTTCTTCTGGCGTCTACCTTTCTCTATTTCTGTATATCTTTTCTTTATTTCTTATTCCATGTCTGACTGTGTGGCTGGCCCCTTCTTTTCTTGCTCTTTGATCCTCCTATTCTCAGATTTCTCCTCCCATTTTATTCTCTCTGCCTGCCAGCCCTGCCTATCCTTTCCTGCCTTGCTACTGGCCATTCAGCTCTTTACTAGACCAATCAGGTATTTTAGGCAGGCAAAGTAACACAGCTTCACAGAGTTAAACAAATGCAACCTAAAAGAAGGCAACACATCTTTTAATAATTCAACAAATGTTTATGTAACATCTAGAGAGAGAGACATATAAAAATAAAAATATACAAAAAAAACAAAGAAAAAAAAAAATCATAACAAAAAAAAAAAAAAAAAAAAAGAAAAGAAAAGAAAAAAAGAAAGAAAGGAAAAAACAAAAAGAATATTGAGAAGAATAGAACAGAAAATATAGAACTGGCAGGGTTAATTTAATAAAATCCACAAAATTCAAAAGACAATTTTCTCACAAAGGACCTAGAAACATTACACACAATTTTAAGTTTCTATTATTAGTGTTGGGACGAGGTCTTTGGGTGCATGTCCTGCCACAAGTGTGGGGGTCAGAAGACAACTTTCAGGAGTCAGGTCTTGCCTTCCACCACTCAGGTTGTCCGACTCGTGCTGCAAGTGCATTTACCTGTAGAGCCATCTCGAAGTCCAGCTTTGTAGTAGGATGAATAGGCAGAGCGCACAGGAGTTGAGAGGGTGAAGCCTTACGATAATATAATGGTGCATTCCTCAAAACCCACAAAATGTATGCTAAGAGCCGGCTGTAGTGGAAACCATGGACTTTGCATGATAAGGGCATGTCAACACAGGTTCATTCCCTAGCTGTGGCACCCAGGAGGGGGTTCGCTCATGCGGAAGGACTTTACCTATGTGGGTGCAGAAGGGATTGTGAAAACTGTACCTGTGCAGTTCTGCTGCAAGCCTAAAACTGCTCTAAAGAAACAAAGTCAATTTTAAAAAGGGCAAAAAAAAGTTTGGGGTTTTGGTGACTTTAGGAGTCTGAGGAACCTTGTCAAGAATAAAGGAAGAGAGAGGGGGGAAAGGAGGAAGGTAGGGAGGGGAAAAGAGAGGGAGGGCAGATGGGAGGAAGGGAACCAGTCACACTTTTGTAATCAGAGCAATCTGGGAAGCTGAGGCAGGAGGATGCTGTCATGGATGAAGGTCAACTTGGAATGTGTGGAACCCTGTCTCTCAAGTAAGGAAGAGGAAGAAAGGAAGACAGAGATAGCAAGAGTGGTTCTGAGACATCTGGCTTGGGAGAAGGTGTGTCCTCTCTGCCAGAGGAGGAAGTGGGCCCTGGTCCTCCCTTCCGGTATAATGCTACAACCTTAAACTCCCTGACTTAAGCCTCAGTGACACCATTGACCAGAGGGGAGCTGGAGATTCCAAGATGGAAAAAGGACCCACAGTACCATCGATAGGAGCAAGACAAGCTGAGGGCTCTGGGAGGGAAGGGCTCCTCGCCCGGACCTTGTGACCCACATGATCTTGAGGGCAGATATGGGGTGGTGGCTTCTCTCCCCACAGTGCAGTGTCAGACACACAGGCGATGGAAGCTATCACTCATCGAGAACCTTTAGTACAGGGCACCATGCTGGACATGAAGTGGACAGACAGAGAAGCCACATCCAGAGACTTGCAGAGAAGAGGAGGAAGTGAGAAACTGGCGGTGTGCTAGGAGACTGCTGAGCTTCAGGACATCTGAGCTGGGCCCCCCCAGAAGCTGGCCTCGGTTGTTCAGTACCCTCTGGGTTCAGACCCCAAACGTGCGCAATCCTGAGAGCAGGGCAGAGAGGGTGAGAAGGACCTGAAGAACTCCTAACAAAGGCACCTCAGAGCTTCTCCCTGCAAGGTGTCCCCCAACTGCTGTGCCTCCCCACTCAAGGAGACTTCAAATCCTACCCCCAAGGCTGAAGCCTGACACCTCTCTGCACCTGCATCACCTTGCACTGGATGCCGACAGTCCATCTCCCAGGTATCTAGACTCGCAGGTCTGATCTTGTCACCCCGGGAACACCTTTCAGTGACTGCCCCCTGTTCTCAGGGGAAAAACCTAGCCCTGAATACCGGCATTTCCTACCCAGCATTTCTTGGCCCCCCGCAAAATTCTGCTGAACGGTTTTGGGTAGCTGCCCTGTGTTGTCATGCCTCAGCTATTTGGTGAAGTGTCTGGAAAGCTAGCAGACTCAGCACTGCTTCACTTGGTGACTGGGATATCCTCTATGCCCATCAATCCTGATTCATGGGTTTTTAAGTCTAGGCCAGATCCAGCAGAGCCTTCCAAAAAGACTTCCTGGTCTAGGCCAGTCTCCTCTGGTTCTTTATGATACCAGTTACAACACTATAAAGCTTTGGTTTTACTGTAATTGTGTGTGTGTGTGTGTGTGTGTGTGTGTGTGTGTGTGTGTACACTCCACAGTGTTCACATAGAGGTCAGAGAACAGCTTACAGGAATTGATTCTCTCCTTCCTCCGGGCAGATTCTGAGATAGAATTCAGGTTGTCAGGCTGAGTAGCAAGTGCTTCACCCCGAGCCATCTCACTTGCCTCACTGAAAGTGTTTTTGGAAGGCTCTGGTTCCATCTTGAGCTACAGAGCTGCTGTGTCTGTTGTGATCCACTACTGTGTCATCTGCTTGTACCACAGACACTTGCTCACCTGTGTGCCAGTGGCCTGGCTGCGGAAGGAGTGAACGGAGAAACTAGCCTGGAAGGAGGCAGGAACTTCAGGACTCCTCAGGTTTCTCATCAACGAGCTGGGAGATTTGCCTTTCTTTGTAGCTCAGATCATTCAGGGCTGACAGTCATTGAATCATCCTGCCTCCCCTCCTGTCTAGTTTCCCGCCGGAGGATGAACGGCTGGCCCTGACATCCAGTCATTTTGTCTTCCACTCTCCAATGCCCCTTGCTGGACAGAAGTATAATCAGGTGATACCATAAGCCTACTTTGCACTTCTCCTCAGGCATTGAAGTCATTGGAGCTTTGGAGGTGGACTCCAGGCACAGAGAAAGGACTGACCCACCCCATCCTGTGTTCTCCCCTCCCCCTCAGACTCAGGGCACAAGTCGCTTGCCCAATCTGCAAGCGCCCAGGAACAACCCAAACTCAGCGGCTGCTGGGGGTGAGAAACAGCAGGGAGACGCGACCCCTTCCTTGTCTCCTGTCCCACAGACAAGCTGCCTCGCTAGCTTGCCCTCCTCCCTACTTGGGTCACTGGCTGAGTTTCCCTATCCCCTGTCCTGTGGACACTGTTTACAGGTGAAAACAGCAGAGTGATGTTTCCTTGTCAGACCAGGTGGTGACCCACTCAGACCACAGGTAAAGAAAGTTGCCTCCTAGAGTTTTGCTGTCCGCCGGTCCGTGTCTGCTTTTAGGGCTCACAGGCAGTATACTCCAAAAAAAAGACCTGATCCCGCTGCAGACAAAAACTACTGCTGAGCGCTGGTGTATCTGCACAAGCACAAGGCAGGAAGTCTTGTGTAATCAAGCCGATTTGGCATTTAGTATGAAGGACATAAATAATAGTAACTTCCTCTCATATAAGTGGGCCTGTACTACTCATATATTGTGAGCCATTTTACAGACAAGTTTTCATTTAATTCTTAAAATAACCCACATGAGGAGACTGAAGAGAGGGCTCTGAGATTAAGAGCCCTTCCGTCAGGTAGTTCACAACCCCTTGGAACTTCTCTCCAAGGGGATTGACCCAACCCTCTGGCCTCAGCAGGCACCTTGCACTCAAATCACATGCACACACCCACACACAGATCCGCCTGCATATGCATAATTAAAAACAATAAAAACAAATCTTTTAAGTGAGCTAAGCATGTATGTACCCATTTCACAGATGAAGAAAGAGGCTCAGGGAATCTCACAGCTCATGAGTGGCCAAGCCCTAGCCCTGAGATCCTAATACCCTTTCTGGGGTGCTATTGGGAACTCAGAAACTGCTTCCCTCAGGCTGGAGAGGAGAAGGAGACAGAAATCCGTGTATGGCATGACACTTAAAGATGAGACATAAAGGACTTCCTGACGATGAGGGCTGTTTGGCTGTCCTCAGGGTATTAGAACTGTGAGGGCTTCTCCTCTCAGAGCCTTAGAGTCCGAGATGAATAGATACCCGGGTGATCTGTGGAAGGAAGGCAGTCCGTTCCTGGTGTGGGGCTGGTCTGCTTAAACTGACAGCCTCGTGCCCACTTAAACCGTTAGATAACAGGAAAAGATAGCGTGGGGCGTGTGCTCACTCAGAGCTGGAAGAAAGTGAACGCTGCAGACAGGCAGATGCTACTGCGATTCAAAGCAAGGGCTTTGTGGTCAGGCAGCCTTGCTTGAGCTGATGCTGGCTCCACTACCTGTGTGGCCTTCGGTATTATTACCTCTCTAAATCCCAGCTTGTTAGCCAATCAAAAGAGGCTAAGAATAGAACGTACTTGGGAGGGTTGTCCTGAAATTAAATAAGATGGTGTGTATAAAGTCTGAGGCACAGAACCTGGACTTGATACTACAATGAAGCCAGGTTGATAACATATGCCCATAATCTTTTTTTTGTTTTGTTTTGTTTTGTTTTGTTTTGTTTTGTTTTTCGAGACAGGGTTTCTCTGTGGTTTTGGAGCCTGTCCTGGAACTAGCTCTTGTAGACCAGGCTGGTCTCGAACTCACAGAGATCCGCCTGCCTCTGCCTCCCAAGCGCTGAGATTAAAGGCGTGCACCACCACTGCCCGGCTTCCATAATCTTAATACTCATGGGAGGCTGAAGCAGGAAGCTCAAGAGTTTAGAGTTAGCCTGGGCTGCATAGTGAGACCTTGTCTCGAAAGCAAAGCAAAGCAAAGATCCCTACAGTAACTGGAAGCTGTATAAGAATTATAATAATGACTGTAGTAGTCCAGAGGCCAAGGGGAACGGGGCATAGCTACAGATGAGTAAGTGACTCAGAAAGTCTGCTGGGAAACCTGGGTTTTTTCCCAATTGTGAACACCTGTTACAGTCACCAGAAACACTATGGGCATGGCCATGGCTCGTGGAAGAGGTTGCAAGTTCCCTATCTTTTTAAAAGACAGATCAGTTTTGAGTTCTAGCTGAAACAGAGGACTCTTCATAGGGAAGCCGTGGGGATACAGAAAAGGTCTTCCACACCTGTGTTTCCAAACTGCAGGGTCGGCACAGAGATATAGATCCTTTGCCCACTTCTTGGTTCTTGTTGGGGACTAGGGGGAGGGTCTAGGGCCTGGGAACGCTGCCAAGGACGGAACTAGTGATGGATGGAACAGGACCCGAAACAGGGGAAGTTAGGAAATGTGGGTGAGGCCCCTAATGACTGTAGGACTGACTCATGGTGGCAGGCCTAGCTTGAAGGCTTCCTTGAGATCGAGCATCCTGTCAGGCAAGAGGCCAGCCTTGCGACCCCAGGCGACTATGTCTTCAGTGCTGCCAGCTCAGGCTGTAAGACCCCCAATGAAACAGTCCAGCTATTGTCTGGCAGTCTGCCCCAACTGCCCAGGGTGAAGAAGTCCTCCAGAGAGGTGGTTCCCCAAGAAAGATGCCATTCATTCTGGATCCTCCACGTTCAACCCCCTGTCAAGTACCAAGTGTCTATCACGATACAGAGGGTGATAGAGTTACCAGTGCTAACTCCCTGTCCATTCCCAAAAAGGTCTGAAGCCATGGGTTTAAGATCCAGGAAGCTGTGTTTTAGTAAACATCAAAGTGATATTGGAGGTTTGGAAAATTTGTGTGAGATGAACAAGTCCCATGGAGTCTTGTATGTGTGCCAAAGGAAGGGCTCATGCTGATAACGGTGGAGATCCCCCTAGGAGGGAAAGAAGCTGCTGAGCAAGGGGGGAGGGCGGTTTCACCCATCAGGACCCCAGAGACAACTTCTGGAACAATCAGAAGTGGCAACAGACAGGAGGAACAAAAGGTTCTGAACATCCCCAAAGGACCTTATCTCTATGGCCTCTTCAACACTCTCCAGGGGTTCACCAGGGGACACTTAGACTCAAAGAATCTTTAAAGTACACTTGCACGTCACCACGCAGGCAGAAATCCTACACCCCCGGTCTTCAGTTTGCTGGAGTTTCTGGCATGGCAGGGCTGTCTTTTTATGGCCCTTGGCCGTGAAGCACGACTGTCCCAATCTGGTGTCCCCAGTGGCTTGGAATCTAGCGTTTCCCTGGCTGTGCTCAGTGTATTACCGGAAAGAGCAGGGGCCCTGGGAGGTGGGCTGGACTGGAGAAGGCCAACTCAACACAGGAGAGGGAAACTGCATAACGGCCCACAAAGTGCTCCTTGAAAATCGCATCCAGATTGTCGGTCTCACTCACCAAAACAGCTCACACCTGATGGTTGCACAGATGGATTTCAACCCCCAACTCTACTCCCCGACTAGGAAAGGACAGAGTGCGAGGTGAGGCCTGATTTTTTTTTCCCCAGCCGCATTTGAGAAATTCGCTGTGTCAGAGAAACTAAAAGACTAAGCAAACCCCCTGAAAATCCAAGCCTGATTATTTCATCCACGTGGCACCAGAACAAGCCAGAGGGGTGTGGGGGGGCGGGTGGAAGAGTCACCCGCCCTGCCCTTAATGGGGGAAAGAAGGGATTTGCCCCGAGCGCAAACTCCGGACAAGGCCTGGCCGGTGACGGGGCGCTGCGGGAGGGAGGGACCCAGAGAAAGCCAGCGTTAGCCACAAAGCGGCTGAGCCGCGGTCCCCAATCCCCGCCCCTCTCTGGGCCACCGCGGTCCCTTTAAGGGCCAAGAGGTGCGCGGTCTCTTTAAGGCAGGTCCTGGTGGTTTCTGTTTTCTGAAGGAAGTGACGGGGGGTGGGATTGAATGAAAAGTGCTGAACGGAGTTGAGAGCTCAGGAGTCCGGGCGGCTGGGGCCGCGGCGACTGGGGGACACGCACGGGGGGCACTGTCCGGGACTCGGGGTGCGTGGCTGATCGCGGCCCACGTGAGTCCGCAGCACGTCGTGGGGACCTCGGGTCTGAGTCTCCCCACCTGATGAGGCGACTGCCCGCAATCCCTGAACCGGACCCCTAACTTCGGGCGAACTTTGTAGGAGCGTCTCCCCTCCCCCACGCGGCGCGCCGGGGGCCCCGGGGATGCGGCCCCCCGGCCGCCGCGACGTCCCCTCGGCGCGCCCCGCGCTGCCGCTGCTGCTACTACTACTGTCGCCGCTGCTGCTTGGGGCGCCGCGCAGCGCGGACGCGGGGAGCGTGCCGGCGGAGCTGCGGGTCCGTGTGAGGCTGCCCGACGGCCAGGTGACTGAGGAGAGCCTGCAAGCGGACAGCGACGCCGACAGCATCAGCCTCGAGCTGCGCAAACCCGACGGCACTCTCATCTCGTTCACTGCGGATTTCAAGAAGGTGAGGCACCCTCCCTGGTCCTGTCCCACCCCGCAGTCCCCGGGAGGGGGTTGCTTTCGAGCTTAGCCGTCGGAAGTCGCAGGCACCTTCAAACCTGCAGAAGAGAAAGGCAGCGCGGGAAGAGGGACGCAACTTGCCCAAGGTCACACCAGGCTCCTCTCTGTAACTCTGCAGCACCCAGATCGGTCTTTTATTCCCATCAATGAACTCCCGTACTAACACCTCCAGCCTTCTGTTACTAGGCTCTGATCAGCCAAGGCCCCTCTCACGCACTTAGCAGCCCCTGTCCCTGCTTCCTTCTCGGCACTCCCAGCTGACACTCCGACAAAGTGCGCGTTAACAAAGCTTCCCTCTGGCAACAGTTTCTGTGACGAAAGGGAGAAATCCACAGGTGGCATCGGGGACCTTGGTCTTCCCTGTTGCTGTGAGTGTGGTTTGAAGTCAGGTCTCTTTCCTCTTCTGTACTTGGCAAGGAAGTGGTTTCAAGACCTCCAGCCCTGGAGCACCATTCCGGGATCATTTTCCCTGCAGAGCTGTCTCTCTGCCTCTGGTCTCTCCCAAGACAAGGAGCTGCTCTCTCCTCCGGGACCTGGAGGGCTGGAAAGCTTGGAGCAAGAGGACCTAGGAAAAGTTGGGGGAAGGGAGGGGAGGCCCCCTTCACTTGGAAAAGGTTTTCAGTGTCTCGCCCAAGCCTGACAGGCTAGTGAAGTCTACAATTTTGCTCTCTTTATTCTCTCTCTCTCTCTCTCTCTCTCTCTCTCCCTCCCTCCCTCCCTCCCTCCCTCCCTCCCCCACCTCCCCCTCCCCTTCCCGTACGTGCTGTGTGTGTCGTGGGGTGTGTGTGTGTGTGTGCAGTATTGTGGAGGGAACCAGCAGAGGGAAAGAAGAGAGGTGCTAGGATTATCAGGAACTGGAAGTCAGGGGTGCTGGGTGACAGACAGTGACCCAACAACAAGAAACATCTTGAAGAAAAGAAGATGGATAAGTTTTTGGTGAAGGGGAATGTTCTCACTCCTGTCACCCCAGTGCTCAGGATCCTAAAATAGGAGGAACACAAATTAAAGTCTAGCCGGGATAGATACAGAATGAGACCCTATCTTATGGGGCGGGGGGGAGGGGGAGAATCTTCTAATCATCTTTCGGCTTTCCTCCCTAAAAGGAGGTGCTGTGCCCCTCTATTTTGGGGGAAGAGGCCCCCCTCTTGCTTCTGTGAAAGGAATTATTTGGAGAGCTTGGGAGGAGGGGGCAGAGTACAGGTAGGCAGCTAGAGACCCCATGAGATTGTCATAGATGGCAGAGCTGCTGAGGAGGTCTAGCCTTGGGTGGAGTAGGGGCAAGGCTGGACTGGTGATCTGGCCCAGGCCCAGGGAGTCATCTTGACAGAGGACTTAACAGAATGGTAGCCCATGCTTGCCGCACAGGCCCAAGCTAGGATCTTAGATGCTAGCAGGGGCAGACAAGCCAGTGTGTGGACAAAGGGGAGCTGACAGCCTAGGTAGCTGGCTGAACTTTAGGAACTTTTTATCTCCGGTGTTCTGGGCTTGGAAGACGCAAATGGAGTCTGAATCTATCACAAGTGGGGATCTAATCTCCGCCCTAAACCCTCTGACCTAAAAGCCAGCCAGAGAATGCGCTGTTAGTGTCCCACCCTCCTGCCCGTGGGCCCTGTGTGGTTACCACCCTGGAGCCTTATAGATTTAGCCACCTCCAGGCAAGACTTCTGATAACCGAGCAGGGTGGGGTGTGAAAGGCTAGGAGTGGAGCTTCTCTAGCCTAAGGCTACAGAAGGCTACTGTAGGCTGTTATTGCTCCGGTCTGTCCGGAAAAGAGACCAGGAAAGAAAGCGGAGAAGCACTGGAGGCTGTGACAGGGGTGATAGTGGCCTGCGGTGAGGGCTGGACTGAGTTTGGGGCAGGGGACATCTGGCTGCTCAGTTGGAGGGAACATTCTGAGTGGATGGCTTGTTGATCGCCATAGTGGCTCAAACTTTCACCTAGTTTTCAAAAGTCTGCTTTTCAGGTTAGCCACTGACCCAGAGCTGGCATTTCACACCTGCTCCTGGCATCTCCAATTTCGAGGGGGTGGGGGAATGGGAGTTTAAGTCACAGAAAGTGGAGAGCCAGCTATCAGAGGACTTGTTGGCCTCGTCTTTGGCTCAGGACACGGTGGAGTGGGGGTACACAGGGACTAGGGAGGACAATGTTTAGTCTACTCCACCTTGTTGCCTCTACCGGCCAGAGCGACTCTGTGCCTGGTCCTTCCCCCACAGGTTGCCTGTTGCTCGCTTCTTAAGGTTTCTTGCCTCAAAGCCTTTGTTAGTTTTTCACTGGAAAGCTCTGCCTAGATGTAATGTTTTTCTCCTGTAGAAAACGGCCCAGCTCTGGTTTTGTGTGCCATGCCCATTAGGGGCTGCTTTAGGGGGGAAAGTCATTCTGAAGTCTTTTAGGAATAGTGATGTTGTCATCTGATCAGCATTGGGAGAGACAGTACGGAGTGAATGAGGCAAGTCTGCTTTACCACTGGCGAGCTGGTCTACCTCCGTCCAGCTGCTTGATCTCTCTGGGCCTTCCTTTCTTCATCTGTAAACTATGTTAACACTGGTGCCTGTCCTGAGGGCAGGGGCAGAGCTGAACATGGTGTGCCCACTCTGTCTCTAATGCTGTGTCAGAGGCTCAGGAAATGAAGAACGGTTAGCTCCGAAGCTGCCTCGCTCCACGGTTCAGCCAGCTTCTTCCCTCTTCAGCTTGGGTTAAAGAGGTTAAAGGGTAGGCAATAGATCACAGAGAAAATCAACATTGAGCCCGGAGAAGACTAGAGTTCCACTTTGTTCCTGTTTTCTTTCTGTCTCAGAGACAAGGTCTCCAAATAAAGTCTAGACTGACCTTGGCCTTGAACTTCCTTGTGATCCAGGATAGTCTGAAACCTTTTTTTTTTTAATCTTTTAATTTTGAGACAGAGTCTTACTATACAGTATGACAACTTTTCTTGGGGAAATGCTATTCATAGATCTACTTACCCCAGTCAGGGAATCATGACAGACCAAAATATAAAATGACCAAAGCCCAGCTTGGTGAACCAGTGAATTTTATTGAGGTTGGTTACAGGAATATGGGTGAGGGGTTGCTTACAGGAACAGAAATGACTCAAAGACAGCTGTATCACCAAGTCCCCCCCGCACCCCCCCAGCATGGGTAACCACTCAGAAAGCTGGGAACCTGGAGCACAAGGCACAGCCTACAAGTAGGCTGTTCAGAGGGTCGGAGAGTGTCCTTCCCGGGGGTGCCTCGGTTGGTCTAAGCCTCTTCCATGCATTTCCACAGGCTTTTGCTTCTTCCAGGCATCTGGTCTGGTCTCAGCTTCCTTGAAACTTTTTATTTTACTCTGGCAAGGAAGGGGGGGGGGGGCGTCTAGTGTATCTGGTCAGTTTCAGGAACTTCCTAAAGCTGTTTTGAGTTGCTTAACTTCCTGCTTCAGGAGCTTCTCCTCAGGATGGGCTGTTTCAATCTCTGAGGAAACTGTTGGCACAAGTCTAGCCTGGAACTCTTGATCCTCTTGCCCCGCTCACAGTCTCAAGAGATAAGGTTCTAGGTATGAGCCTCCACTAACTACCAGCTTCTTCTGGAATCTACTGGATCAGTGGCCAGCCAGCCAGTGCCTGCTTCCCCCTCCCCCACCACACAACAGTCAACCATGATCTAAGCAAGCTCAGGTCTTTGTGACACCCCTGTGCAGGAGGGGTCCCAGCCGTTGCACCCTTTCTTCCCAGCCCTGCCGTTCTTCCCAGGTAGACATCCAACACCTACTGACTGTTCCTTGCCTTGCCTGCACCTTGGCCCCGAAGCTGGTCAAGCAGGCAGTCATCCATACGCTAGGGGACACTAGAGCCCAGACTCGGCTAGCAGATCCCATGAGCAGCATGGACTGTTGCATGGCTGGCTATTCTGTGTCACTGCTCTGGAGCCCTTCCTCAGGCTGATGCGCACCGGGCTGACTGAGCTGGAGTTCTGAAAGAATGTCAGTAGGATATGGGTCAGTGGCTTTGAAGAGTCCCCTGGGAAGTTTGCAGGCTCCTCACACCTAGGCGGAACCCCATCCCACTAAAATAGAGTATCTGAACAGGAGGGTCAGTCAACGGGGTTCTTTAAGTTGAATGCCAGTCTAGACTATGAAAGATCCTGTTAAAGTGGTGCGGTGGGCTGGGGGGGGGGGGCGATTAGGGCTATGGATAGGGCTCAATTGATAGTGTTTGTGTACCGTGCAGGAAGTCCTGGGTTTGATCCTTAACACCACCTAAATTGAGCATGGTTGTGCAAAGCTGTAATCCTGGCCCTTGGGAAGTATAGACAGAATGATAAGTAGTTCAAGGTCACCCTCAGCTACTTAGGGAGTTCAGGACCAGCCTGGGCTACATGAGTCCTCATTTCAGTAGTATGAATCTGCTGTTCTCCCTTTGCTGACTCTAGTTTGTTTTGGTGCTGGGAATTGAACCCAGGGCCTCATGCACGCTGAGCCTTACACCCTACATCTCCCAGGTCCCAGTGTGCTGTAAGCAGCGTTTATACTTTGGGCCTAAATTTATATGCCCTCCACATGGGAATTCCTCCTCCTGATATACACGGTGAGCAACACTCTTTATCATCCAAACCCTGCGTATATAATCTGAACTGTGTGTATATAGCCACTGAGCACAGTAATAGCGGGCTTGCCCCCATCTCTCTCTGGCTGCTTATCTGACAGCCCTCTTGGCTCCCTCCCCCATGCTATCTCTGTCCAAGCTCTCTGTCCCCCTGTCTGAATGTCCAAAAGCAGGGGAAGGAATGAGTCACGTCGCAAGCAGTCTGCTTTGGGGCTGGCCACAAAGGGTAGGTGAGGCTGCAAGATATGAAAAAAGTCCTGTGTGCTTACATCAGGGTAGTGGGGAAGAGGACGAGGAGAAGGACTCCCACTCCAAAAGTGGAGAAGAAAGGGATTGTGGGGATTCACTGGCTGAAACTGGGAAGAGAATGCCAGTATCAAGAGTCACATAGTGCCATGGCTTAGCCAACAACCCAGGGAGATTAGAAACTTGCTTCCTGTCCTGGGTGCCAATGGGTAAGTGGAAGCCAGAGGAAAGAACCATCCAGGAAGCATCAGATTGCCTGTCCAAGATCAAGGGTGGGGTTCCTGTGGGATGTTGTCAGTGAGGACTTTACATGGACACTGTCCCAGGAGGATGTCCTATCACATCGGTGTAGGACAAGAAGAGAAGGTCTTAAGGTCCTAAATCCTACCTTGTGTTGGGCCCTCTATGGTTTGGCATGGAAGACGTGATGGATTAGAAACCTTGGGCAGTAGAGGTTAGAAAAAAAAATAGTACTCTTGTGTTTGGGTTTGTGTGCAGAGTTTGGATGTATGCATGTGTACATGTTCATGTGGGTACAGATGCATGTTAGAAGTCAGAGGTTGGCATCAAGTGCCTTCCTCAATCACTTCCCACCCCGTATTTTTGAGTCAGGTCTCTCACTGACCCTGGAGCTCACAGATTCAGCAGGACTAGCTGAACTGATCTTGGCCAGTGAGCTCTAGGGAGTCTCTTGCTTCTCTTCCTGCCCAGCGCTAATATCATAGGTGCGTGCAGTCGTGCCCTGCTCCTTACATGGGTGCTGGGAATCTGAACTCAGTCCCTGATGCTTGCACAGCAGGCTGTTTCCTGACTGAGCCATCTCTGTACCCCCGGATGTGCTTTCTGAGGAAGAACTCTGGAGCACAGAGCATTTTCTTGGGAGTTTACAGGAACTAAAGGGTGTGTGGGACTCTTGGGTCCAATTCTAATCCTTCCTCCATATCTGCTTAACTCCTCCTTGGGTCAGAGTACAAAGTCTTGCCTGTGATCAAGTGCGCTCCCTGGCATCCCCCCCCCCCCCCCCCCCCCTGATAGGCGGGAGAAGTAGATTGAAGCCATATTAAGGTGTTTCTCTTTGAGCTGCCAACCAGCTCCCAAATACNAAAAGGGGGGGGTTGTAACAGGCTTTCTCTTTGAGCTGCCAACCAGCTCCCAAATACAGACACAGAAACTTATTGTTGATCATGAGAACTTAGCCTTAGGTTAGGCTTGTTTCTAGCTAGCGCTTTTTTCTTTTCTTTTTTAATAATTTTTTAAGACTTATTTATCTATTATGTATACAGTGTTCTACCTGCATGCATGCATGCATGCCTGCAGGTCAGAAAAGAATGCCAGATCTCTTTACCGATGGTTGTGAGCCATCATGTAACCAGTTACTGGGAACTGAACTCAGGACCTCTGGAAGAACAGTCAGTGCTCTTAACTGCTGAGCCATCTCTCCAGCCCCTTTTTTTCTTTTTAACTTAAACTATCCCATTTCTGTTCATCTGTGTGCTGAGCTCAGGCTTGTTTACCGCATCTATGTACTGTCCAGCATGCTTTCCTGCTTCCTCTGTGTCCGTCTGTCTGGCCCCCAACTCGCTGGCCCACCTTTTCTCTCACCCATAAGCCCCACCTATCCCTCCTCTGCCTAGCTATGGACTGTTCTGCTTTTTATTAGGCCGATCGTGTGCCTTAGGCAGGCAGCAACACATCTTGACATAGCTAAACAAATGCAGCATAAATCAAAGCAACACACCTTTACATAGTTAAACAATTATTGTGCAACACAGACAGATGTAACCCATCTTTACATCGTTAAACAATTCTTCTGCAACACAGACAGATGTAACCCATCTTTTCTTAGTTGAACAAATATTCTGTTCCACAGCAGGGCATGGGTGGAATTTGTTGTTGGACTCCTCAGACTGTAGAGGAGTAGCGGGTAAGCTCACACAGACACCCACCCCACAGGCAGGCAGGCGGATGACCCAGCCTGAAGATGCAGACAGGGTATGTGGCATCCTGTATGGAACAGTTACTCTGATCACGCACGTGGTCTTAATTGTCCGCACTGCCGCATCATGAGGCACATTTGCCTGCTCTCTTCAGAGGCACACACTCAGCTTGGAGGTGACATTGGTGACAAGCTCGGTCAGACAGCTGGTAGTGACTCAGGGTTAGCTCCCAGGGATTCTTGTACCACATTCTGAGTGATTGGGTTCCTCTGGCACTCCGCGTGGGCTCCTTCGAGAAGGATGGAACACACTGTGGAGAGGCAGGAGGAGTGTGGAAGAACCCAGTGCACAGGAACCCACAAACACTTCTTTATATGCAGCTGGTATGGGCCCTGTTCCCCAAACTCATAATTCCCAGGGAATCCACGGTTGATTTCTCAGCAGTGCCCTGGGTGGCTCTGGGGGGTAAAAAGGCCAGGTCCCCAGTATTGCCAAACACTCCCTGCATTTTTTTCTTCCCTTTTCTGGCTGTGTGATGCAACAGGCCGTTTAGCCTCTGTGAGCCTGGGCTCCATGTCTGTGACTCTCCTGGGCAGAGTGACTGAGGGGACTCTACAGAACAAGGGACCTATGAAAAATGTATGTCGTCCCAATACAGGCAGCCAAGCAGGCCCCTCTACTGCATCTCTCCATTCCCATGTGTAATTCCAACTTTTTTTTTTCTGCACTAGGGACCAATTCATCACTAGGAACTTCTGTCCTTTAAATTGGCCAGTGTTTACTTACCTGTCAGTGGGGATTCCCATGAAGGACAGGGAGTGAGGGAGGCTGGAATCTAAGTGAGGAGGAAGTGTGGTGCCCCATGTCAGGAGCTCTGAGTCAGCTAGACAGTGGGGAGCAGTTGATCCACATAAAGCCTCACATTGTTCCCCTGGGGCAGTCAGGATGGCGGTGACCTTTAGGATTTGGCTGACAGAGCGTGAGGGGCTCTTGGGAAGGCTGGGAACTGGCAGTGAGGGGCATGGGTCCTGGGTAGTAGTTGTACTAACCCTATAACAAGAAACCTCTGTCCAGGTCTGTGTGCACAGTGAGGGTGCCTACATCTCCTGTACCATCCTACCTCTGGGTTGAGCGCATCCGGTCCTCCTCCTGGGAAAAGAGCCTAGACAGAGCTACAGAGGAGCTCCTGAGTCTGCCCTCCCCAGCCCAGCCTAGTGAATCTGGCCCCTTGTCTGGTCATGAAGCAGTTCCAGCCAGGAGCTGAGGGATAAATATTTAGATTGGCTCAGCCAGGGCCCCAGAGTCACGAGCTCTGCTGATGAGGGGATGGGGATGGCAGAGCACACTACCAGAAGGCAGTGAGCCCCCAACTGGCCAGTAGCAAGGGGAGTGGGGCTAGAAGGGGTGGGGGTAAGTATTGCTTTGTGCAGGCCCTGGAGCAGTGGCCAGTGTCATCTGGTCTGGGCTGTCTCTGTCATACACACACAGTTCTGCTCCCTGAGCCCCTGTAGGTTTCAGCTGCTCTGTAGCAAAGTGGAAAGTGTGGTGAGGAGGGGTGTCCTGGAGCGCTGGGAGCTGGAGTCTGGGAGCCTGAAGGGAGTGAGGGGAGCCGAGGTGATGGTACATGGCTCACAGCGCCTGTCTGAGCAGAGTGGTTGGGCTGTGGGTGAGATAATGTGTGAGCCAGAGCCTGCTGAGGGTGTGTGTGTGTGTGTGTGTGTGTGATGGGAACCAGAGCCTGCTAAGGGTGTGTGTGTGTGTGTGATGGGAGACAGAGCCTGCTGAGAGTGTGTGTGTGTGTGTGTGTGTGTGTGTGTGTGTGTGTGTGTGTGTGATGGGAGCCATTATGTGAGAAAAGAATAACAGATCTGTGTGAAAGATGGCAGCCTGTAGCCCAGGGGTAGGGAAAGCCAGTATAAACTTGGGTGTGTCAGCTGGACTAGATTGACTGAGGGTAAAGTAATATCCCAATAACAGTGGCCCAAGCCGTGTGTTGCCCTCTTCTCTAAGTCTCACAGGGCCATGGAGGGCCATTCTGCTCCTGTCTTGGCCCATCACAGGCCCAGGCCTCCCTCCCCCTGCAGGAAGCACTCTCTGGGCCTCTCTGGGGAAGCGGCCTGAAGGGCCCACACAGGGTGTCGCCTGTCACGGGTGTTTTTCCAGCACAGCTGTCTGCCGTCATTTCCCTGTTCCCATGGAACCCCATCAAGGCTGAGCCAAAAGTAGCCCCCCTCTCTCTGGGAAACACGGTGGGTCTCAGAAAGATAGACTGGTCGGGGGAGGGCGCTGAGGAATCCCCTCAGGGTGAAGCAGAACTCTGCCCTAAGAGTAGGGAAGTCTGGCTTTCTGGTGCTGGCCCTACAGCTGTGTGACTAGTGAAGTCCCTTCCCCTTATGATCCCATGAAGTGGCCTTTTAGAATGCAAAATAGTGGTAGCCATTGACTGTCCGCTTGCTGGAGTGTGTCCTTCCACCCCCATAGGTAAGGCCAAGAAGATACTGAACCCATTCGCCCAGCTAGTGAACGCGGAGCTTCTGCCCTGTTCCAGCCCCGGGCTGCCACATAAATGGGCTCCAGCCACTTGTCTTTGACCCCAGAGCCAGACCACAGAGGACCTGAATGAATCATTCCCCAAGCAGATGTAATACAAGGACCGCAAGTGGCTTTAGAGTTAGTGTATACCCTCCTGGGCACAGCCTCACACTGAGTCAAAGCCAGATGTGAACCACACCGGCCCCAGGCTCAGAACCCACCAGTGACATCCAGGGACATCCCCAGGCTCTTTAGCCAGTTCCTAGACCCCAGATCCTGCCACTCTTGCTGATTGCCTCTTGAGTCACCTCCCACCCTCCCCTGCTCCCCTTCTCCTTCCCACCTGGCCCTCCGCTGGTCACAGGACCCCCTCATACCCTTGCTGTTTTGTCTGCCTGGTCAGGCATTTCTTAAGCATACACTGTGTCCTAGCGGGCAGGAGTGCACTGAGAAGGGATGTGCCCCTGGCCTGGAGCAATGAGTCTAGGAGAGAATTTAAATGAGGTGGGCTGGGCACTGGGAAGGTGGCTCTAAGGACTGGAGATCCTGACCTTGAACCGTGCCTGAGCAGATGGTGTGTGGGAGCTGAGAGAGATCCCTTCTGTCCACCTTCTTCAGGTGTGGGACATCTCCTCTGAGTAACAGACTCACAGAAAGGTCCAGGAAATGATCCAACACTGCTCATGCTAGGAACTGTATTTCAATATAGAAGCAACCCATGAGTTACTGTGGGCAGGAGCCTGATGTGGCTGCCTCTAGGGTACACTTTATAGTGCAGACAGTGATGACATTAAATGCTCAAGGCCAGCAAAGTAGAGGGGTGATTGGATGTCCTACCTCACTCTTGGCTGGAAAGCATGCATCACTTCCATCTCAAGGACCACCCTCAGTCTAGGGAGCCTTCCTGTCCTCCCTCCACCCCAGCCCTGCCCTCACAAGGACAGTTACTCCCTTATCCATCTGTTGCCTCCGTAGTAATGAACATAGACTTCAACTCTAGGCCTTATACCTGCTCTGAAGGTGTAAGTGTGTATAAGTGTGACTTCACTGTGTGAAGTCAGCCTTCCTCGCCTCAGGAGTCCTGTAACGACAGGGCCCTTAGACTTGGCTCTTCCTCTGCCTTTCAGAAACTTGTGAAAGTCCTGCCTAGGGGAAGACTAGTCCTTGTTCCCCTACTTATTTCCTGCACGCAAGCCTCACAGGGGTCCCCGACCTGCCTGGGCCTCCAGTCCATCTACAGAGCAATCTTTACGACTTCTCAGGGCTGGAGTAGATGATGTCTGGGACGAGGGATTGCGGAATCAGGGGAGAAACCCAGAGTTCCACCCATGTCCTGAGCTTTTTCACTTTTCCATTGCTCCCAGCAGTCCCTCAAGGTAGTACTCATGCTGGGCCTATTTTGCAAGTGTGGAAACTAAGACTCAAGAGAATTTTACACTGATTTCCCCCCAAGGTTATGTGGCCAGTAGCAGGAAGGCCAGGGACCAAAGCAGGGAGCTCTGGCTCTCAGCATTCCATTTTAGCTACTGTGATATGTTCAAGCCTACCTTTGCTTCAGCCGCAGACAGCACTTCAACCCTCTCTGTCCCTGCTTGGCCTCTTCTTGCTATATACCACAGTACTTCCTTATGGGCTGAAGGTTCCTGGGAGAAAGAACGCTATGGAGCCCTCTAAGTTTGGGAGGCCCAGATGCTAAATCTCTACCCCCTGCCAAAGGCTCTTACCCTGTTGTGCTGTCTGCCTTGAGCATTTGACAATGTCTAGGTGGATCATCCCAGGGGACTCTAGGCAAGGAGAGAGGCTGGGAGGCGGGTTTCCATCTGGCTTGGACTTAACACCTGTCCCGATGCTCCCAATGCATCTGCCCCGCAGAGGAGCTCCATCACACTGTCCTTCTGTCTGTTCTGGAGCCTTGCTAGGGGGTCAGGATGTGATGCCCACCCCCTCCCTGGGACCAGCAGAAGACATGTGGCTGGGGGAGGGGGAGGGAGAAAGGATCAAGAACCTGGATAGAAAGAGTTTTTCACAGTGTAGCTAGATGGGGTAGGCGATGTTCCTGCCTCGTGCTTTATTTGCGTCAGGCTGTTTGTTAGGCACACACAGTGAGAGCAGAACTGCCATGTTCTTGGGCATTCAACCAAGGATTTAGCGATAGTGGCCAAATGAATATGATGGGAAATGACCCCGGCTCTAGTCCTGTCTGCCGCTCTACTGGCTCTATGGGCCTGGGCCTCAGTCTGTTCATTCTTCCCTCCCTCCTTTCTTCCCTGATTCCGTGTTTCCTTCATTTTCTTTTGAAACAAAATCTCTCTATGTAGCCCAGGTTGCCTTCAAACTGGCAATCCTCCTGCCTCCACCACCCAAGTACTAGGAATACACCACACCTGCTCAGCCTATTTCTTTAGTTTAACATCAGGGAAATTAGATCCAGGAAGCAACTGTGTTTTCTGGGGAAAGAGCTCGACTTTTTGGGACAGTATGAACTACCTGGGTTAAAATCCCAGGGGCATTGCCCCTAAATCCATGACCTTGAGCAGGTTACCCAATCCAGGCTCCTTCACAGTTGAGCCCTGTTGCCTGTAGATTCGACTTCAGATAAGATGTTGCAATCCGTTTGACACACAGTAACAGCAGTTTCTCTTTCCCAGTTATCAACATCAGGGAAACTTTGCCCTCCACAGTTAACAGAGGACTTCCCCTACCTTGGCCAGAAGTCCTCCCTCCTTCTGCACCCAGGCAGCTTCCCATGTTGGTAGCATCTGGTGCTTGCCATTGCTCTTGGTTTCTAATTCTGAAACGGGGAAGGAACTCAAGCAGGTTTCGTGTGTGTGTGTTTGTGTGTGTGTGTGTGTGTGTGTGTGTGGTATCTCAAGCATGCATTGCTTAAGTGTGTGCATAACAGCAGCTATGTATTCATGAATGCACAGGTACACACGTGTGCACCTACATGGGAACATGTATGTATCTGCATGTGTGTGGAGCAAGCCAGTGGTCAACCTCGGGTGTCATGGTCATTGCTCATTTTTTTTTTTTTTTTGAGCTAGTCCCTCATTGGGACCTGAAGTTCATGGATTAGACTAGCTTGGCTAACCAGAAATCTCCAGGGATTCTCTGGCCTCTGTCCCCAGTGCTGGTATTACAAGCTCTTCATCCACTGAGCCATTTTATCAGCTCCTCAAGCAGAGCTCTTCCGGTCTCAGGTCTGGCTCTAAATGTTCAGTGCCTTCCACTGCTTATGGTGGGCAGGTGGCTGGCGGCTCACTGAGCCCCGCAGCAGCCCTGAAGCCACCCGGTAGTTCACACATGTGGCGTAGAGAAGAAGGCATTATCCAGATAGCCTTCCCACAAGGTGGACTTTGGATCCTACATGAGACACCTCCCAGGTACTGCCTGACTCAGACTCTCGGAGAGAGAGAGAGAGATCTTGTGTGGATTCCCACCTGACAGGAACTGTGCCCGGGACGGGATCTGCCACCAGCAGATCAGCCCCAGTGTCCCCTCAGCCGACCTGAGTGGATGGAAGATCAGATGGCCCGGGCTGGCAGGATGAGGAGATGCCAGCATGGTGACCCAAGAAGGGATTTCCTGTCTAGAGGAAGTGGGAGTGAAGCCAAGCTGACTCACCTTCCTTCCAAGGCGCTGGATGAGAAGGGGCCTCGTGGAACCTTTCTCCCCAGCGGAGACTCCATTTCTCTCTTCTAGGAAATCGCTCTCCCCATTCCTATCCCCAGCATTTATAATAAAGTCATTATTAAAGTCATTTCTAGTAAAAGTGCAAGAGATTCCTTGTAGAGTTAGGGTGGGTGAAAGCCACAAGGCTTTAGAAGATCCTTAGCCCAGTGTGGTGGCACACGCCTCTAATCCCGCACTCGGGAGGCAGAAGCAGGTGCTCTTGGTTTTCTAATTCTGAAACAGGGAAGGAACTCAAGCAGGCCAGCGTGGTCTACAAAGCGAGTTCCAAGACAGCCAGGGCTACATAGAAAACCCTATCTCAAACCAAACAAAGATGATGGGCACTTGTCCCAGATCATGAGTGACATTTGCTGGTCGCTACAATGATGGCAGTAACCTCTGCTTACAGTGCTCAGGGCTCTTTCCTTCCATATCACAAGCTGCACACTAACCTGTCAGGTACACAAGCTGTCCCCTGTCACAGTGAGGCCTGGAAAAGCCTGGGGCAGCTAATGGTGGAACCATCTACCCCTCCCTGCCTATATCTAGAATCCCAGGGAACACTCTGAGCCTGTTCTCTGAACACTTGGACCCTGGCAGTTGTACAGCAAGCCCTCAATGAAGGGGCCTTCCTGGTGGGGCAACCCAGGTCTAAGTGTTGAGCAATGAAAAGCCTAGGGACGCATCTCCCGGTGTCCAGGAAGAGCCATTGGCATAGGGACCAGGAAGGTTCCCAGCCATAGTGGCTGAGGCCAGGGTGCCCCTGTGGCAGGAGGGCTCTTCACAGATCGAGACCTCTGCTGACTTCCTTCTCTTCCAGGGAGGAGCAGAGTTAGGAATGTAGTAGGTGAGAAAGGCAAGGTGCTTGGGGTTGGGGGGCAGGGTGTAGAGGATGTAGCAGAAGGTTCTAGCTATAACCAGACTACACACGGTGCCTGAGGCTCTGCTCACTCTTCCTGCTCCAGCCTCTCTCATGCGTGCAGTGATTCAGAACAGGACGGAGCTGTTGGCCCATTGGTCATGCCATGAGTACCCCCGTGGGGAAAGGGGAAGTGGAGAGGGAAGGAGGAAAAGGTAAGCCTTTCCAGCCTTCGAAGGCTGCCACAGCTGCGGCTGGCTGCTTCTGCCTCCTGATCCCGGATGGAGGTGGAGGGCCAGGGGCTAAGCTGACTGCAGAATACCCAGGGATGTTCTGAGTACCAGAAAGCTCTAGAATTGGTGCTTGTAAAAAACATAACCCCTCCCCCATGGTGCTCTGCCTGGTGGTCTCAGGAGCCCTGATCCTCTCTGATTAAGGACACTGGGGTCTCTACTAAGGGGAGATAATTTGTATCAAAAACAGGTGCTGTCTTTTTTTTGAGATGAAGGTCTATCTGGTCAAAGGGTTTCAAAGAAACCCTTTTGAAACCCTTTGACCAGATAGACCTTCATCTCATTATGCATACTACATACTTTAAATAAATAAATAAACATAAAAAAAAAGAAAACCTCTTCATTGGTTCACTTGTCAATTTTCCAGAAAGCTGTGGAAACATTTGAGGTGTGATCTTTGAAGTCATGGGTATAAATGGAAAAGATAAGCCGTTTCCTAGGGCAGGAGAAGGCGTTGTCTTTGGGGAAGGTGCTGGGGCAGTGTCCAGGCCTGTCCTCTCCAGGGCTGGTCTGGGGCCCCTCCCTCCAGCTGGTCTCCATCGTTTCTCTTTTCCTCTTCAGGATGTGAAGATCTTCCGAGCCCTGATCTTGGGGGAGCTGGAGAAGGGGCAGAATCAGTTCCAGGCGCTCTGCTTTGTCACCCGGCTGCAGCACAATGAGATTATCCCCAGTGAGGCTATGGCCAAGCTCCGGCAGGTGAGCACCCACCCCAGGCTTGTCTGGTCAGGTCCTGACCCAGAGTTCCCACCCTTGAGGTCACCCTGTTCTCATTCAAACTCAGACTCCGACCCTGCTCTTCCTCCCCACACTCTCTCAACACCCCAGTCATTGAGAGTCCCAGTCCCCTGGTTTTGCTCCAGGCCAGACTGACTACAGAGCCCCAGATCTCTAACCTGTATCGAGCCCCAAGCTGCTGGCCCAGGCCCTACCTCTTTTTGGGTGGAGATAGAGGCGTGGATTCTGAAGATGTATTGAACATCACCTCTCCCCGTGTCCCTCATTAGCTAGGGATACTGGACAAATGACCTTGTCTGTAGAGCCTTCGTCTCCTTGTTGAGGAGCGGTTAAAATCAGAACTCAACCATGAAAGTGTGTCAGAAAGGCCACTTGCAGCCTTTCAACTCACTGACCACTGAATCCCTCCCTGGAGTTCCAGCTTTCCGTAGCTCGTCTCGGCTGCCTTGTGGCGTCTTCCCCTCCAGGGCTTTCCCTTTGCCTGCCCTTCTTGGAAAGATGTAGTCCCTTGGATTCAGCAATCATATGTCCACACTGACATGTACCCCGGAACAGCTTGCCTAGCCTACCTACTTCTAGCCTGTCTCCCAGCTGCACCTTGAACTTACCAGTAAGCTCTAGAAGTTAGTTCTGTATACAGCCCACTTCGAGTAGAAGCCAGAAATGCCTTAACTGCCCCTGGAGCATTGGTTTCTCGGGTTGGGGCTCGGTGCCCCTCCACTGCTTTGGCTCCACGGGCCTGGGATCAAGGAGGACATGGTAGGTGATATTCTCCTCTTGCATCTACAGAAAAACCCCCGTGCGGTGCGGCAGGCTGAAGAAGTGCGGAGTCTGGAGCAGCTACACATGGATGTCGCTGTGAACTTCAGCCAGGCGGGCCTGCTGAGTCCCCACCTCCGCAATGTGTGTGCCGAGGCCGCTGAGGCCATCTACACACGCCAGGATGATGTCCGCTTCTGGACGGAGCAGCGAGGTTAGCTGGGGGCTGCCCTCGGTGGGAAGAGGGAGAAGCAGGTTGGCTGAGTGACTCTTTGTTGTGTTTGGGGGTGAGTTCCTGAGGCCCCTCAGAGATGGACCACACAGACACGCCCAGTGTGGACACCCTGTTGCTGCAGCTGGTGGCCAGTAGATCTGTTTGGCACCCGTTAAGTGTGAGTGTGCAGTCATGAGTGACAGGCGTTCTGGGGGGAGGGCGAAACCCCCCAGGGTAGGCTGGGATAGGTCAGGAAGGCTTCTGGAGGAGGTGGTGACTACGTGGTTGGAATGAAGAGACTCACAGGAGACAGCCTGCCAGGTCTGGGAAAGGAGACTTCGCCACATCCTTGTCACTACCCATAGTGAAGACACAGATGTTCTGCTGTCATGTCCGCTGGTACCTCAGGAAGCGTCTCACCGTCCCTGGTGCCAGCATCGCTCCCAGAACCCTCAGGGTCTCCTCCCAGCTCCGCAGGGCTCCTCTGCCACTCTGCTGGCCCTTCTCCAGGTTCCTTTGTTAGGACTGTCAAGTCCTGTGTGTAGAAAGGACAGGGAGATTCAAGATGCTCGCTCCTGGGCCTTCTGTCCAGCCAGCTGCACGTAGAGAAGCCTGCCCCTCCCAAGGCAGGGCTGAACTTTGTGGCCGTGTCCACAATACCAGACCACACCCCAAATGAAGGGGCGGGCCTGACCCTAGCACTAGTTCCTTCCCGTAGTCGCCAAGCAGAGTCCTGGTCGGGTGGGTCCCTGTCACTCCTCATGCGTGCTCTTCTCGTATCTGTCCGCATCCTTGCCCTGCCCACTCAGGTGATGTCCTTAAGGTAGCTTTATTTAAAGCATTGGTGGCTACATGGCCCAGTGTAGTCTGTGAAATCAGACAGGCCTGCTTCAGGTCCTGACCCCCAACCCCCACCCCCTTCATTGTATGGCTCTAGCCATGTCAGTGAACTTCTCTGGACCGACTTTGAATTCCCAGCACATAGTTGAGGCTCCGAGGAGGAGCATGGGAGGAGGATGGCTATGATTTGGTGTAACCCATTAGCCTTGCCTCAGGCCTGGGTCTCAGCCCTGTGTCTGTCCGCAGGGCAGCCTTAGAAGGGGAGACAGGAGAGAAGGCTGTGCTGGGCTATAGATGTTCCTACCTTCTTCCTGCTTGCCTCTTCCCCCAGGTGTGGACGGTTCAATGTTCGAGGCCCTCCCCAAGGAGCATATGGAGTTGCCCCGCTGTGGGCAAGTGAGGGACCGAGGAAAGCCCTGTGCCTGCCACTACAGTCTGAGCCTGGCCTGGTACCCTTGCATGCTCAAATATTGCCACAGCCGTGACCGGCCAGCACCCTACAAGTGCGGCATCAGAAGCTGCAGGAAGAACTACAGTTTTGACTTCTATGTACCCCAGAGGCAGTTGTGCCTCTGGGATGAGGACCCCTAACTGTGGGGAGCTTGACCCAAGGAGAGCTGCTTGGGTCCACAAGTTCTTCACTGGCCACCAGAGGATGTGGCAACCCTATCTGGGGCCTTAGGTCCATTCCTGTGCCTCAGACGCTGAAGCCACGGCCTCATTTGCCTGACTGTGAAAGGGTGTCGCCCAGCAGGGACAACCTTGGGCAGCCCTGATGCCTACCTGTGCCCATCTGGAGGACAGAGAGGGATAAACCATTCTGCAGACTGGTGCCCTCCCCTCTCCATGTCGCCTGAAATGTCCCACATACATGCAGTCAAAATGCACGGGCCCAGGTTTCTTCTGTGGAACTTGTTCCGGGGGTGTATGTGCTGACATCATGCCTACCCCACCAGCAAAGGGACCTTTGACCAGAGAAGAACTTCTGGGGACTCATGTCCCAACTCCCGTGTCTGAAGTGCTTTCTCTCTGCCTCGGAGGGGAGGCACCGGGGAGCAGGAGACTGCTGCCCCAGAGATCACCACATGTGCCTTTCCTGGGACCAAACTTGGCTGCTTCAGCTAGCACCAATTCTTCCTCCCATTGGACTGAAGTACTTCGGCAAGGTTCTGGGGCAGGAAGAGAGCATGAAGTACAAGGAAAACTTGAATTCCAGATTTTTAATGCAAAATATTTATCGTTTGTACCAGAAATAAAAAGTTTTTAAAAAGTTTTCACTCACCTAATGGCGCCGGCCTAGGCGTTCTGAAAGAACTTTTGCCCAATGCCGCCACCTAGTGTCAGAAATGCGCCTCTGCCCAATGAGTGCTGGTCTGGGCAAAGCAACTTCTAAAGCTCCTGCTATGTTGTCTGAGAGCGGTTCTGTGCTTAAGGTGAGAAACAAGGGGACCGGGAAGACACAGTAGTTAAGAGCACTTGCTGCTCTTCCAGAGGACCCAACTTCAGTTCCTAGCACCCACGTCGAGGGTGGGGAGGCTCACAGACACTTGTAACTTCAGCATAATGGGGATCTGCCACTCCTTTATGGCCTCCAAGTGCTCCCACACTTA
Source organism: Alexandromys fortis (assembly GCF_014885135.2). Lineage (NCBI taxonomy): Eukaryota > Metazoa > Chordata > Mammalia > Rodentia > Cricetidae > Alexandromys > Alexandromys fortis. The sequence continues at coordinate 1,935,744 of NW_026068059.1, read as the reverse complement.
TACATAAAAGGGCTAGAGCAGTGGTTCTCAGCCTTCCTAATGTTGCACAGTTCCTCATGTTGTGGTGACACCGTCTCCCCTGCTACAAAATTATTTTCATTGCAACTACTTAGCTGTTTTTTTATTTTTTTATTTTTTATTTTTTTTGGTTTTTCGAGACAGGGTTTCTCTGTGGCTTTGGAGCCTGTCCTGGAACTAGCTCTGTAGACCAGGCTGGTCTTGAACTCACAGAGATCCGCCTGCCTCTGCCTCCCGAGTGCTGGGATTAAAGGCGTGCGCCACCATCGCCCGGCCTTAGCAGTTTTTGCTACTCTTATGAATTGTAATATAATTATGTTTTCCGATTACCCTACACACACACACACACAGTCTTGACCCTCGTGTTAAGAACCGCTGGGCTACAGGATGGCTCAGTGATGAAGAGCATTGGCTGCTCTTCCAGAGGAGGTCCCATGTGCCATTCTCAGGACCCACATGGCAAGTTGGTTGCCCTCTTCTGGTCTCTAAGGATACTGCATGCATTTGATACTCAGACATACATGCAGGCAAAACACCAATACAAATAAAAATATGATTAAGATATACATATATATTATATATACATATGTATTATATGTATATAATTTATAATGAGATAAGGGCTGAAGGTGTAGCTCCATTATAGACATTTCCTCGGCATGGACAAGGCCCTGGGCTCAGTGTCCTGCATAGCATAAAAAAAAGGAACCAGTGAGTAATGGCCGAAGCAAAGGCAGAAACGCAGGGCTGATGTTAGAACCAGACATCCAGCATCCACATCTGGGCCCTCGCTAGAAGTGGAGCTCACCTGTAGTGCCAGCACGGTGGACGCAGAGGGTCTTTGCAAATTAAAGTCCAGCCTGTGCTGCATGGCGAATTGCAGGCCAGAGGCTGCTGTGCTAACTCTGGAAGAATCTTGAGAAGAAGTGGGTGTGAGCTGAGGCTCCAGGACAGTGGCAGTTTGGCAAGGTGAAGGCAGCAGGGGTTTGTGGGTAACAAAGTTTCTGGTTCCACAGAGGACCCAGTTCCTCAGGAGAGGAGACAGATGCAAACCCTCTTTCAGAGGCCTTGGGGAAGGAAGCAGGGGGCAAGCAATCCCATCTATCCAATGCCTCCAGAACATGCTTGCAGGCCAGAGCATCTGCTGAGAGCCAGGTCAAGTGCAGCGTCTGTGGGAGACAGCCTTCTCAGGTAACAGCCTGCATTCTAAGCCCATCGTTAAGGGTCCTCTGCAACCTTGCCAGTAGACAAGGAATGAGGCACATTCCTTGTCTTTCCTAATGGAGCTCAGTCATGGTCCCCAGTCTCTGCTCTGGGTGGAGGAAGGGCTTCTGAAGGTTTACCCTTCCTGGTGGACTCCCTTACTTCTTTCACTCTTCCTACAGACTTCCAAATGTTCAGGAGTAGCACATTTAAACAATGAATGTCTTGCCAAACATGGTGACCCAGCACCAAGGATTACTGCAAGTTTGAGGCCAGACTGGGCTACATAGCAAGTTCTGTTCTGGACTAGGGCTACAGAATGAGACCTTGTCTCAAAAACAAATAAGGCTTCAAACCAGGTGTGATGCCATCTGTGCCTATAATCTTAGCATCTAGGAGGCAAAGTTCAAGAGTTTGAGGCCAGCCTGAGCTACAAAACGAGTTCGAGGCCAGCCAATGTGTATTACTTGAGGCCCTGTCTTTTTTTTTTTAATATTTATTTATTTATTTTATTATGTGTATAGCATTCCTTCCACATGTGCCTGCAAGCCAGAAGCGGGCACCAGATCTCATTATAGATGGCTGTAAGCCACCATGTGGTTGCTGGGAATTGAACTCAGGACCTCTGGAAGAGCAGTCAGTGCTCTTAACCTCTGAGCCATCTCTCCAGCCCCGAGGCCCTGTCTTAAAACAACAGCAGGGCCTGGAGAGGTGGCTCAGCAGTGAAAAGCACTTCTGCTCATCCAGAGGGCTAGAATTCGATTCTCAGCACCCTTGTAGGGAGGCTCACAACTCTAGCTCCAGGGGATCCAATGTCCTCTTCTGGCTTCCAAGGACTCAGACCCACAGCACACAAAGACATAATATAAATAAAAGTAAAAATAAATCTTTAAAAAACAACAAGCACCCAGGAGGCAGAGGTAGGTGAATCTCTGAGTTCAAGGCCAGCCTGCTCTCCAGAGTGAGTTCCAGGGTAGCCAGGACTATTGTACAAAAAATCCCTGTCTTGAAAAACAAAAACAAACAAAGAAGCCATAACAACCAGTGCTATGTAGAGAAACCCTATCTTGAAAAACCAAAAAACAAAACAACCCACAACCCAACAAACAAAACAAAAAAGACATCAAGAATGTTTTAAACTAGGGTTTTAAGCGAGGCATAGTGGCACATGTCTATAATCCCAGTACTTGGGAGGCAGAATGTTCCAATTAGGTGTGGTAGTACACACCTATGATCTCAGCATTCAGGAGGTTATGCCAGAAGGATTGCGGGGAGCTCAAGTTAGCCTAGGCTGCAAATCAAATACCAGGCCAGCCACAGCAAGACTGTCTGAAAAATAAACAATAAGTAAAATGAATGTCAAGACCTAAAGTGTTTTTCTCAACTTCCTGGCTGGGGACCTCTGAACTTGCCTATCCCCTGCATTGATGGAGCTCTGAACACTTTCTCTCTGGGGATCTTTGACTAGGGCCCCTTGCTGGGCATCAGGGATGGGGGTAAAAATGTAAGTTTCCCTGAGTCTTTGGGGTTGGTCTTACATTCAGTAAAGTAGAACCAGTTACTGTGATATCCCAGGGTCCGAGGAACAGATGCTCTCCCAACCTCATCCCCACCTCTGTCTTGGCATCCTAGATGCCACCACACTAGTTAGTGCTTTGCCTGGACAAATGGTACCAAGTCATCACCATTACTGGGCTGTTTGGAGCTATGGGTGATCAGCTACAGGAGGCACAGGGAGAAAAGGCTTTGCTTACTGTCTGTCTTAGTCACTGTTCTATTGCTGTGAAGAGACACCACGACCAGGGCAGCACTTAGAAAACATTTAACTGGGACTTGCTACAGTTTTAGAAACTTAGATCAACATGGAGGGAAGCAGACAGGCATGGTGCTGCAGTAGCAGCTGAGGGCTTTACATCCTGATCCTCAGTCAACAGGAAGAGAGAGAGGCATTGGGCCTGGAGTGGGGTTTTGAAACCTCAAATCCCACCCCAATTGACACATCTCCTCCAACAAAGCCACACCTCCTACTCACACCCAACAGTCAACCAAATGGGAACCAAGAATCAAATATGTGAGCCTCTGGGGGGGGGTCATTTTCATTCAAACCATCGTGCTGCCCTGGGAAGTTCTGTGACAGCCCCTGGAAGAGGTGATTTCATCCACAGCCATTCCTCTGTGACGCTTCAGTGTTTACAAAGAACCTTTCTAGCAAGGTGTGGGGACTCAGGCCTGTGGTCACAGCACTCAGAGACTGAGTCTCAAGAACTGAGAGCTCGAGGCTAGCCTGGGCTACATAGCAAGATATTGTTTGATAAAACAAAACAACAGAAGTGTCTCTGTGTCAGCTATTCCACTGGATGCTTGTAGGATCAGGTAGCATTTTATAGAGGAGTAACTCACATATAGAATTGAGTGGCTTGCCCAAGGTTAGTGACCAGCTAGCACAAAGCTGAGTCAGGCATGGCGTTACACACACCTGTAATCCTAGCCCTTGTAAAGTGGAGGCAGGGGGATAGGATGCTCAGCACTAACTTTTTGTCAACAAAACAAGCAAAAAACAACACAAAAAGAACCAGAATGTGGTATAGGAGGTCCTTCTGCCTTTGTGTTGTTTTCATTGGTTAATAGACTGCTTTGGGCCTTTTGATAGAGCAGAACTTAGGTAGGCAGGAAAGACAGAACTGAATGCTGGGAGAAGGAAAGAGTCAGAGAGAGATGCCATGGATCTGCAGGAGGCAAGATGCTGGGAATTTTACCCAGTAAGCCACTGCCACATGGCAATACACAGATTAATAGAAATGGGTTAAATTAAGATGTTAGAATTAGCCAATAAGAAGCTAGAGCTAAAGGGCTAAGCGGTGATTTAATTAATACAGTTTCTGTGTGATTATTTTGGGGTTAAGCTAGCCAGGCAGCCTGGACGAACAATCGGGCCCTCCTTGCAACAAGAACGGGTATGGTGTTTTGAATGGGAATGGCCTCCACAGGTAAATATATTTGAATGCTTGGTCAAGGAGTGGTACTACTTGAGAGGGATTAGGAGGTGTGGCCTTGCTGGAGCAGATGCAGCTTGTTGGAAGAAGTGTGTAACTGGGGGTGGGCTTTGGGGTTTCAAAAGCCCAAGCCAGTCTTGGTTTCTCTCACTTCCTGCTGCCGGTGGATCTGGATAGAGAACTCTCAGCTACTTCTCCACTAGGTCTATCTGCATGCTGACACACTCCTACCATGATGACAGTGGGCTAAACCTTTGAAACTGTAAGTCAACCTCAGTTAAATGCTTTCTTTTATAAGAGTTGCCATGGTCATTGTGTCTCTTCACAGCAATAGAATGCTGTCTAAGACAACAAGGTTTATCTGACTGACCAACTAGAGCCTTCAAGAACATAGCTCCTGGGTCTGGAGAGATGGTTCAGTGGTTAAGAGCAATGGCTGCTCTTCCAGAGGACCCGGGTTCAATTCCCAGCACCCACATGGCAGCTCACAACTGTAACACAAGTTCCGGTGGATTTGACTCCCTCACATAGACATACATGCAGGGCAAATACTAACACACATTAAAAATTAAAAATGAATAAAAAATAAATAAAATTATTTTAAAAAAAGAACATGCATGGTTCACCTACAAAAGAGGGCCCAGGTTTGGGGGGGGGGGGGGAATCTAAAGTGTAGGAGAAGTGCCCTCTGGTGGTAGCCACTGGACAAAAGAGGAAGAGAGGCACAAGGGACACAAGATACACAGTGAAGCTGGGATCAGAGTTGGCAGAACAGGATCCTGACTGGTGCCTTTTTATGAAGTGAGAAGGCTCCAAGCAGAGCAGAAGTCAGAACTGCCGGGTACCTCTGCCTCAGAGGGAAAAGCTCACACCAGCCACACCCTTTCCCCTGCAGCGCCAAAGGCCTCAGAACCTTCTTGCAGGTTTTCCAGGTTTCCTTTCCACAGCCCTGGAAGATCTGAAGTAGAGGAACTAGGGGCCCACAGTTGAGGGGTCTCTGCTCCAGAGTCTTCATAGGACCTGGGTCTGTAGGAAGAAACGTCTCAAATAAAGTAGGCAAGGGTCCCTTTAAGAACCAAAGCTTTACTGGGCAGTGGTGGCTCAAACCTTTGATACCAGCACTAGGGAGGCAGAGGCAGGCAGAGCTCTGTGAGTTGAAGGCCAGCCTGGTCTACAGAGCTAGTTCCAAGACAGGCTCCAAAGCTACACAGAGAAACTCTGTCTTGAAAAACCAACGCAAACAAACAAACAAACAAAAAAACACAAAAACAACAACAAAAGCTTCATTAAATGCCAGGGACAATGGTGCATGCTATAATCCTAGCATTTGAAAGGCTGAGGTACGACCACCACAGACCGTACTGTGACCTCAAGGCCATGCTGGGCTATATAGTGACTTCCAGGACAGCCAGGGATGGAGTGACAACTTAAAACAAACAAATAAAAATTAAATGCACATATATAATCCCAACAGTCAGGGGGCTACAGAGTGACTTACAGTCTGTTGTTCCTAGCTCAGAAAGGAAAAGGGAAGGGAGAAACGAAACCAAAACATAACCTGGAATGGTGCCACACACCTGTAATCCCAACACTTGAGAGGCTGAGGAGAACTTTCAAACTTGAGGTTGCCCCATCGAGATATTCCTCCAGTACCCATCTGTCTCAACACACACACACACACACACACACACACACACACACACACACACCCTCCTCCTCCCTCATTTGGAGACTCCCAAGCTGCACCCCACCCCATTACAGCACTGGTTCACGGTCCACCTCAGGTTCCTGTAAGTCAGGCTGGAGATGGGTGATAGCAAGCGAGTTGCCGCAGATGCCCCGATGTACCTTCTCACTGATCACTCGTGGGTGCTCTCATTTCCCCATGCTCCTGGGTTGTTTGCCTGGGCTCTCCAGAGAGGCAGAAGCCCTAGGGTACATTTACTCAGAGAAAGAAAGACTCATTCAAAGGAATTAGCAAGTCCGTAAGTCCTGGCTGGGTGGTGATGCTGCAGTGGAGAACCTGCAATACGCAAGGCAGACAGAGCACCCTACTCCACCAGGGTCTCAGGTCGTCTCCCTTCCTCAGGAAACAGTCTCACAGGTCTTGCATGGGTAGGATGAGCCCTACTCCCACCTTAATGATCCTAAAGCTGACTCTACAAGATGCCTTCCTGGAAACTCCTCCTCTGATGTTTCACCAAACAGTTGGGCTCCAGAACCCAGCCAAATCCCACCGTGCCTCCTGTGGTAGTTTGGCTGTAATTGGCTCCCATATGTCCACAGGGAGTGCCACTATTAGGAGGTGTGACTTTGTTGGAGTAGGTATAGCCTTGTTGGAGGAAGTGTGTCACTATAGGGGTGGACTTTGAGTCTCATATATGCTCAAGCCACGCCCAGTGTCTCAGACCACTTCCTGTTGCCAGTGGGTCAAGATGCAAGAACTCTCAATTCCTTTGCTAGCACCATGTCTGCCTTCATGCTACTTTGCTTCCTGCCATGATTTAGGATAATGGACTAAATCTCTGAATTGTAAAAGTGAGCTCCAATTAAATGTTTTCCTTTGTAAGAATCACCATGGTCATGGTTTCTCTTCACAACAATTGAAACCCTAAGGCACCTGCTGTCTTAGTGAGGGTTTCTTTCTGTAGCTCTGGATATTCTAGAACTTAATCTGTAGACCAGGTTGGCCTCAAACTCAGAGATTCCCCTGCCTCTGCCTTCCCAAGGGCTGGGATTAAAGACATGCATCACTACCACATTCCTTAGCTAGTGTTTCTTCTGCTGTGAATAGATACCATGACCATGGCAACTCTCATAAGGAAACATCTCATTGGGGTTGGCTTATAGTTCAGAGGTTCAGTCCATCATCTTGATAGGAAGCATGGCGGCATGCTGGTAGACACGGTGCTGGAGGGGGATCTGAGAGTTCTACATCCTGATCAGCAGGCAGCAGGAAGAGAGTGAGACGCTGGGCATGGTTTAGGCTTCTAAAACCTCAAAGCCCACCCCCAGTGACACTCTTCCTCCAACAAGACCACACCCACTCAAACAAGGACACACCTCCTTATAGTGCCACTCCCCATGAACCTCTGGGGGGTCATTTTCCTTCAAACCACCACACTTGCCGTCTTTTGGTGTTACCATGAAGCAGCTGCAGAGTAACGGCCAAGACACAGCATCTAGAGTTTATTCTCAACAGCACAAGTGGTCAGGAATCAGCTGGACTGGCTGTTTCCCTCCACTGCCCTTGTGCCATGACAGCCCCAGGAGGCTGGCCTCTGGGTGCATAGCATCTGCCCTCTTTATCCTCTGGCCTCAGTCAATGTAAGTGTCCAGGGGCAGTGGAGGCAGGACAAGGATAGAGTCAGGGCTAGTAGCCCCTGCTTCTCACTGCTACAATGTCACACTCTTCCAGGACCCTGGGGTTCCCGAGACAGCCATTCTCCCTATTGCTTCTTCAGCCTTGGTCCACCAGCGACCTGCTTCCCTCTGATCGATCCAGGTCTCCTTAGACCTGCTTGCACCCTGTAAATAAGCCACAGCTTCACAAAAGGCAAGCCCAGTTGGTCTGCTCCCTGCTGATAATCACCCTAGTTTCAACTGGGGACCTGGGAGGATGGCCATAGAAGGGAAAAGGACAGAATAAGTGGAAAGCACAGGGTCACACAGCAGGGACTCCATGGAGACCTTCTGTACCAGGCCCCATGAGCATCAAGTCGAGAAAGGAAAGACCGCCCCAGAACCCATGCTCGGCTGAGCAAGGTTGACCGTTGATCTTCAGGAGTGGTGGCTTTATCTTATGGACTGATGGTTTCGCTGTCTGGCTCTGGCTTCTGTTGTGTATCAGGCCTTGAAAAGCAGGGAGAGACAGAGACAGTCCACCCCTGCCTCCCTCCCCCTCTTCTTATAGGAAGTAGAAGCCCCCAGCCCCTTCCTGATTCCTCAATAGCTTCCCGGTGTGGGCAGATTTTCCCTTTGCTTTCTCCTCACTTCTCTTTCCTACCTCTTACCTTTCAGCCATGGAACCATTCAACTCTTCCTCTACTAAAAGAAAAGCTGAAACCACACCAAGCATGCATTGGTCTTTGCCACCTAGCCCTGCTTCTGTGCTGCTTCAGCAAGCAAATGCACTTTTTTGGTTTTTGTTTGTTTGTTTGTTTGTATTTATTTATATGAGACAGGTTCTCTCCATGTCTCCTTGGTTGTCTTGGAATGCTCTGTATAGACCAGGCTGGCCTCGAACTCACAAAGATCCCAAGTGCTAAGATTAAAGGAGCACACTACCATGCCAGACTTGTTGTTATTTTATAGACAGGGTCTCACCCTGTAGAAAAGCTGAACAGAACTCACTATGTAGCCCAGGTTGGTTTTGAATTCAAAGCAATCCTCCTGTTTTAGACTCTCAAGGACTGAGATTAAGAACAGACTTTTTTTTAAAATTGATTTTTATTGAGCTCTACATTTTCCTCTGCTCCCCTCCCTTTACTCTCGCCTCCCCTTCAACCCTCTCCTATGGTCCCCATACTCCCAATTTACTCAGGAGATCTTGTCTTTTTCTACTTCCCATGTACATTAGATCCATGTATGTCTCTCTTAGGGTCCTCATTGTTGTCTAGGTTCTCTGGGATTGTGATTTGTAGGCTGGTTTTCTTTGCTTTATGTTTAAAAATCACTTATGAGTGAGTACATATGATAATTGTCTTTCTGGGTCTGGGTAACCTCACTCAAAATGATGTTTTCTAGCTCCATCCATTTGCCTGCAGATTTCAAGATGTCGTTATTTTTTTCTGCTGTGTAGTACTCCATTGTGTAAATGGACCACATTTCAGGACAGACTTCTTAACAGCAGTCTCCTCCCTACAAGTTCCTAACCCAGGAGTGCTCAGGCTAGGCTGGGCTTCAGTCAGCTGAGCCATCCCTCAAGCCAGGCCCCTCTCCTCTGCCTAGCTTCCTAGCTGATTGACTGTATTCCAGCATCACCCCATCACCCCACATCCAAGCCTTTCCATCTCCTGCACTTGGTCACTGCCCCCATGAGAGCCGCTCATGGCTCTCCCTACCTTCCATTGACTACTCTGGCCTTTGCTGTCTATTCCTGGGCTCACCCGTCTTAGCTTAGAGTCCTTTCCTATGAGAAGCTCTTCTTGAGGTTTCCTGCCAGATCCCAGCAGGGTACACCTCGTTCCAAGGGAGCTTCATGACAAACCTGTATTTTCCTTTCAGGCCCTGTACTTCAGGATGAAGGACTCATCTGTTGTGATCCATAGGCTTTAAGAGACTGGGAGCTTGCAGAGGAGGCCAGTACCTGCCACGTCTCAAGTTCCTGGGCTAGTTTGTGGCTCTGGTGGGTGTTTGATACAGCTATGGCTGCATGGCTGACCTCTAACGCCCCCATGAGTGGGTTCAGAGTAACCACAGTGACTGGTAGCTTTAGAGGTCAGTAGGGGAGAAACATCCCCCCAAAACCCAAATTGTCTCTGTTTTGATCAATCTGGGATCCATAGTGATGTATAGATGGGATCGAGGGCTTGAAAACCACACAGCATCAGTATCTCTGCTTGTCTGGAACTGAGGTCCTGACCTATGGTGGTGCTCTAGCCACAGAGGGGTCCTTTACTGGAATTTTATAGGCAGAGATTACACCCCCAACTTCCACAAGAGGGCGCGCTGGGCCTAAACTTGCTCTCAGAGGTGCAGGTGTCCTGACAGATCACCACCTGGTCTTCCAGAGTCAAGAAAGGAGTGGCTGAACCAGGCTGGAGGGAGGTGTGGTTAGGGTTCACTTCCCGGGCTCAAGGTCAAAAGCTGATTGGGAATGGCATATTTAATCTATTATTCTAAACCTTCAAGAGCAAAATGAGCTATGAATTTCTGTGATGACATGGGGGAGGGCTAGATGCTGTCAGGAGGCTGGGGAGGCTGAGAGAGGGGCACAGCTAAGTCAGTGTGGGGGACATCAGGACAGAGCATGGCTCTGTGTGTCCCGTGTCCTTTCCTGTCCACTCCCCAGACGCAGCTGCTTTTATCCTGGTTCCCAAGACACCTCTCACTTTGTCACCTTGGCACTGTCCCCTCTGTCTGTCTTCTGCAATTTGCCTCTTGGCAGTGGTGCCATCAGATTTACTCAGTGGTGTTATTCGAAACAGGCTTGGAAGTCCTTCCTGGCCTCTACCTTCCTTCCTTCTGTTTTTCTGTGAGGTGGGGGAGCTGAGCTTGAATTTGCTGGCTTTGATGAATTTAAGCCAGAGAGAGAAGGGAGAGAGATTCCCCACCACCCCAGTCAACAGCCCCACGCTAGGGGCCCTGGAGCTCATCTGGCAGAAGGAAAAAGCTAGAAGGGACTTGTTGCTTGGTGGCCTTCCAGGATGCCTTGCTCTCCACCCTTCTCCCAGCCCTGACAACTCAATCCAGCTGACAAGACAGGAATCGGGAGTGCTCGGGAGTGCTCGGCAGGCCAGCTGCCAAGAAGGCCACTTTTCCCTCTGGGGAGAAAACAAGGCTGGGGTAGCCACCCTCACCCCCACCTCAGCCCCTCTCAGGAGTCTCATGCTTCCAGCTCAAGTGTTGGGAAGAGGAAGTTAGACCCCAGTCTCTGGCCTTGAAGCAAGAGAAGCTAATCTGAGTACAAATGGAACCTGGGGCAGCTTCTGCTGCCACTAGAGCTGCAGGCAAGAAGGGGACAGATGTCACACCAAAAGGACTCAGGGAGGGGTCAGAGACATCACCATTTCACAACCACAATGTCCAACTTGGGCTACTCTCTGAATGGGTCCTCTAGCTCTAAGGAGAGGGCAGAGGGAGGGAGAGGCAATTTGCATTGTATTTACATGTCATTTGCATACAACTCTTTTGTGTCCAAAGGCATTGAATTTTCCTGCCCTTCCTTCTTTCTCTCTTTCCTCTATCCCCCTTTAAACCTCCGGGCAGCCTCCTATCTCAACTTCTTCTCTGAGGTTTCTCTCTTGCTAACAGAGGGGCAGGAGGATTAAGCCTGGGGGAATGTTGCTCACCAGGCCCAAGCTCAAAGCAGGTTTTCATGCAGCTGTGTTGGGAAGGGGGGGGGGTCTCAATCCACTCCATCTAATTGAAACAATTATCAAGCAAGATCACAAGGGAGAGAATGGAGTGGTCTAGCTCTCCTCCTTGGCCCACACATCATGCATGCGCGTGCTCAATCTCTCTCTCTCTCTCTCTCTCTCTCTCTCTCTCTCTCTCTCTCACACACACACACACACACACACACACACACACACAGAGGCCAGTGCTGGACTGGTAGGCCTAAATCTAAACCCTAACCTTACCATCTACTGGTTGTATTAATCTCCCTGAATCTCAGTTTTCTCATCTATAAGTAGGGGCTAATAACTTTTCATCTAAATGACAGTGGACTTAAAATTCAATGGACAAAGAAACAAAAAAGATGCCCTGTGGGGCCTGGAGACATAGCTTGGTGGCGGATATGCTTATTTTGCAAACACAAGAGCCCAAATTCCATCTCCAGAGTCTATGTAATCCCACCGGCCAGCTAGCCTCTCTTGCAGTTCCAAGTCAGGGCAATGATAGGCCCTGACCCAAGAAATAGGGTCTTTTAAGGAATAGGTCAATAAATAATGACCCTTGAGGTTCCTCTAGCCTATGTGCACACCCATACACACCCACACATGCACGCACAGGTACGCACACACAGGAACACACGAACACAAAGATGTTATTTTCAACATGGAGCACAGTTCTCCATACTAGGGGAGCACATACTACTAATTGATAAGTAAAGAGATGAACAATAGCTAAAATGATATTTGTCAACTTCACCCCCTCCCCGTCTTATCTCCCTCCCTCCAAATCTCTGGAACTTTTAAGCTTTGCTTCCAACAGTGAACTCCCAAGATCCTGTCTCCTCCTCAGTGCTTACCTCCCAGAGAGCTCTATAAACTGCCCACCCCACTAACACACACACACACACACACACACACACACACACACACACAAGCACACATACACACACCCCAATCCCAGAATCCTAGGTAGTTTTTTTTTTTTTTTTTTTTTGGTTTTTCGAGACAGGGTTTCTCTGTGGCTTTGGAGCCTGTCCTGGAACTAGCTCTGTAGACCAGGCTGGTCTCGAACTCACGGAGATCCGCCTGCCTCTGCCTCCCGAGTGCTGGGATTAAAGGCGTGCGCCACCATCGCCCGGCCCTAGGTAGTTCTTGAACATTGGCAGATATAAACTTCTCTGACTTCTGGAATACTAAAGCGCAGAGAAAAAGCAACAAGATTCCACTTGGGGGAAAAGCAAACCGGCAACAGATCCTAGATAGTGGTGAGCCAGACCCTGAGCGCACAGGGCCATGCAAATATATGCAAATAGGGAGCTGGGACTCAGGAGCACACGACGGATTTGGAGCAGGGGCTTCTCTGGGATGATGGCAGCCTAGTGCAGCAGATTACACCTTGAGCACAGGGAAGAAGCCAAATAAGGAAAGGACGGGGGTAAGGAAGGAAGGGACAGACTGAGAATGTCCTAAGTGGGCCTTCCAGGGTCACTCGGACCTCCAAAAGCCCTTGCTGATCTCTTTCCAAGAGCAGAAGAAAGAAAAAGAAAAGTCCCTTCCTTCTTGCCAGGAAAGGCAGGTGAGTTTGACTAGGACAGGCAGTTTGCCCAGCCCTGAAGACTCGCTTATGCCCTCCCATCTCCTCTACTTGGCACTGATGTCTGGTGTGTCCAGCATTGTTCCAGGACCTGAAGACAACAGAACGAAGCATCCAGTCGGGAAACAAAGCAGCAAACAAATAAAAAACCTAAGAAGTGAGCTAAGAAGGGCCCACACCGCCCTCCTTCACACAGGCTAGGACGCTCTAACTATGTCCAGCATCTTGCTTGCATGATGCATGATGCCCAATGCAGGGAGCAAAAACAGAGGGAGGAGCATCTCCTTCTCCCCAGCGCCAGACCCCTTCCAGCTGCAAAGAGAGGGGGCATTTGAATCATTCACTGGACAAAACAGAGCAGTGCTGTGGAACAAAAAGTTTCTGTTCTTGGTGTTATGGGCTATGTGACATGGCAAGTTAAATTCCTTAAGCCTCAGTGTTCCCATCAGTGTGAAATAGAAATCATGGTACTTCAGGGTGTGGTGGCGCACACCTTTAATCCCAGCACTCAGGAGGCAGAGGCAGGCAGATCTCTGTGAGTTGGAGGCCAGCCTGGTTTATAGAGTGGGTTCTGGGACAGTCAGGGTTACGCAGAAAGACCCAGGGGGAAATAAATAAATAAATAAATAAATAAATAAATAAATAAATAAATCATGGTACTATTCACAAGGTTTAATGCGTGCTAGATTCAGGAGGATGGAACTTAAAGGCCTAGACTACATAAGGTGACTCTATTTCAAAACCAGAGCAGACAGTCTGGGAATATAGCTCAGAGCTTGCTTTACGTGTGGAAACGTCTTGATTTGGAGCCTGTGGCAATTCAAAATAATAATGATAATGGCATTAGAGATGCTTTTAACGTTTTTCAGTACCATACCCAGTCAAGAGTGGAAGCACAGTAAACTTGGGGTGTCATGAATGGACATCTCAGGAGGAAAGAACATTATATAAAAGGCCTAGAGGCAGAAAAGCCCAAAGCCAGCCTGGGAAATGGCCTGGGACCAGGGTAGTGGGGATCCTGTCTGAAGAGGAAATGGGAAGTGAGGCTCTGCCCTCTGTCTACGCGTGGCTTTCAGAGCTGGCTGGACGTTTCCTGAGCCAGAGTCACTAATTAACATCTGAAGAGTAAGAAGTCTTCTACCCCTGCAGGGTGCCCTGGAATCCGAGTCCCGGCTCTAGCGCTTGGGAATTACGGGCTTTGGATAATTCATTTCCAGTCCCAGGAAGGTGAACTTAAGAACAGCTGCTGGCATTGGCGAATATTCGCCACGTCCTTCTCTCTCATAGCCTGGGACCGGAGTGGGTGACAGCGGGGAAGGGGCCGGCCTGCCTATCTAGAAAGGGTGAGGAGAAGCTGCTGCAGTCTAGATCTTAACACTGACGAGGGTAAGCCACGGGGAACCAGCCCGGTTTGGTCGCCTGCTTAGCCCTGATAGATACCAGTTTTACACAGGCCCCGTTTTACAGATGCTTAAAATGAGGTCAGAGAGGTGAACAGTACGACTCAAGCCACAGGGGTGGTAAACGGTTGGAAAGGAGGATTGTAAGACCATTCGCAGCATCCCCTTAGCTTCTCCAGACTCTTACGGATTCTCCGTAGCACTGTTTACTTTTCTTGAGCCCAACCAGGCAGAAACCTGGGGTTCCCCAAAAGGGCAAGCTACCCCAGTAGTCTGAGCCGCTGAGGGCGTGATGGGGAGGGACTGCCAGGCGGGGTCTCGACAGACAGGTGTTCCTCAGGGCCGGGACCCGCCCCGGCAGCACCTCGACACCCCTCTCCTGGCCCCCAGCTCCATGTATGCAAATCGCTGTTTTGCATGGGCTCAAGGCCAAGCGCGGGGGCCCTGCCAGGGGGCGTGGCCGAGGCCCCCGCCCCGTGCCGCGTGCTCACCTGGGGAGTGTGCTAAACCTGGTCGCGGAGTGCTGCCCCAGCCGGAGCAGCTGAGCGCGCGACTGAGGTGGCAGCGGCTACCGCAGTGGCGGCAGCTGCGGCGGCAGAGGGCGGGAGGAAGGAGACCCTGGCTTCTCCGGGGGCCAGGCTGGGGCAGCCGCGAGGGACCTGGGGGGGCGCTGGTTTTGGCCCCGCCTGGGGCAGGATGGTGAATCTGGAGCCCATGCACACAGGTGAGGGGCGGAGGGAGTGAGCTCCGACAGGTGTCACCGCGAGTGGGAAGGGACCAAGGACAAGGACACCATTGCACCGCTCGAGGCACTGTGAGGGGCTAACTCCCCGGTGGCCAGGAGAGGGCGATGTGGATAGCGGGCCCTTTTGGGCGGGTGAGGATAGGTAGATGTTGGGGGCAGGGAGGGGGTAAAAGAGGCAAGTTTGGAATATGAAGCCTTGGAGAACAATAACGAGGTGCATGAAGTTCCAGAAACCTTAGATCTGGGAAGTTAGACAGTGCGTGGGACTTGGGTGTGCTGAAGTGCTGGAGTCCCAGGAGCTTGCAGATGGGTGGTTCACTCACTCAGTTAGGGTGTGGACCTGGGAGTGCGTACGTGTATCCACATGCTGCGTGTTTGGTGTCCGGGCACCTGTGTGAAATGCAGGCAAAGTGGGCATGGGGGGTGCCTAGGGGAAATGCTAGTAGGGCGGAGCAAAACCAAAGTCGCACCTGGGGCAGATGCCACGCCACAGGATCGTCCATTGATTAGGACTTGTGCAAGCATGTGTTTGTGTGTGTCGGGAGTATCTGACTGTCCCCAGCATGTGTTGGGAGAATTGGTGGAGCAAACCCCAAGGAACCTAATGAGTCTTGGACCACACGTGTTCCAGATGTGTCTGGATGTGTTGCAGGTGTGTCCACTCACGTTATCCATCTGCGCTATGGGTTCAGTGTATAGTAAGCCTGTATCCCAGAGGGGATGGTGACAGACACCTCTGAGCACGATATCTCACAACCTCCTTTCCGGAGGAATAAGAGCCCTGGAAACGAAAAGGCCAGGAATGGACAAATGAGAGCTGGGTGTGGAGAGACCAGGACCCATCATCATTCTCTGGGCCTTCCATTCACAGCTGGGCTAAGGATGCTACTAAGCTAAAGGGTTGGACTTGGTGATGTGGGTTGAGGTGGGAAGGACTGATGTTCTGATTAGCTGCCTGAGGTGTTGAGCAAGAAGCAGAATTAAAGTGGAAAAAAAAAAAAAGCTGGACCTAAGTTAGCCACTCAAAGCCTAGCCCCTTACCTCTGTCATACACAGTGCAGGAACCAAGTAATTTTTCTTTAGGACTTCAGGTTGCTGCAGAGATTATGTTAATTGCTCTAGAGAGCAGGGAGGTGGGGGGGGGGAGAGAAAGCAGATCTTCTGACCCACTGCGCAAAGCAAAACAAGCTAGATCTTCCTGTCTCCCACCGTTCCCGGAAACAGGTATCAGTGGGGGCCCAAAGGGGCCATGATTCCTAGTTCACTTCCCAGCAGGGCTAAGTGCAAGGGTAGCTGGCAGAGAGATGCTGGCACCCAGTGCCTGGTGCCCCAGGATTTGCCAGGAAGGACTAGGTGAGGCTGAAGGAGCCATCCAACTGGGTGTCGTCCAGTGTCTGAAAAAGTTCTCAGATCCAAAGTGCTACAGCGGAACTGAAAGTAGCTGGGGACAGGGCCTCTGGGGGAGGCATTTCATCCCTCATTTCCTATCAGGAAGGCCAGTGTTCAAATGGGAATTAGTCTTAGCCAAAGGTAGCTCAGTAGAAAGTGGGGAGTTCTTTAGAACCAAGATCAGGGACTTCCTGGGGGGTTTCCACCTCCCTCTCCTACCGGAGGTTCTGCCTGGGGAAGTGGGAGGAGGTGGAACAGCTGGATCCTGGTAGGGGAGCAGCCTGGGAGCTGGGAGGACCTGGTGGAGAGCAGGAAGGGAGAGGTTGGGAAGAGAAGGCCAAGACCCTCCACCCATGCTAGCCCCTCGTTGATGCTTCTCAGAGACCCATACACCCCGCTGCTTGGCATTGCTGTGAGCAGAGTGTGCTGAACCCCCCCCAAAGTGGGGTGCTTCCTCCAGATGGGGGTTCACCAACCTTTGTGCTCATTGCCTGATTTATCTCTCCAATTGTCTTGAAGGTCTGCTTGCCATATTCTTTTGCCAGTTCCCCCAGGTTGTTGGTCTTCCTCCACATCACTCATGATGTCTTGGCCCCTCTGTGGTGTGTGCTCACCTCTCAGTGACATAGCCAAAAGTTCTCTGGGTTTGGAGTTTTCTGTGCTGTGCTTACTTTCTCAGCTTCATTATTGTTTGTTTAGTTTTGTTTTGTTTGTTTGTTTTTGGTTTGAGACAGGATTCCTCTGTAGCTTTGGAGCCTGTCCTGGAACTAGCTCTTGTAGACCAGGCTGGCCTCAAACTCACAGAGATCCGCCTGCTTCTGCCTCCCAAGTGCTGGGATTAAAGGTGTGTGCCACCACTGCCCGGTGACGTCATTATTTTTTGGGACAAGGTCTTGCCACATAGCTCAGGTTTATCTCAAGCTCAAATTAATTCTCCTGCCTCGGCTTCCCCAGTTCTTGGAGTACAGGCATAAGCCACTATGCCAAGCTGTTGAGGTCTTTGTAGGTCTTTTTCGTGTGGTCCCTGCTGTGTGTGTGGAGGGAGGGATCCCCTTCTTTCTTTGGATTGTCTCATAGTCTCCTCCCCTGGGTAGGTCTCTGAAGCCTAGCTCCTCTTTCCTTTAGTCCCTCCATAGTAATCCTATATTCTGCTGTCCCTTAAATGTCCCCTGGAATTCCCAACTCCAGGCCCTTAAGGAAGCCTCCTGGTTGGTTTCCTGGAGTAGTATCAGTGTGGAAGGAGGCTGATAGCCGTCCCCTAGCATGGACATAGACTTGCTCCTGGGTCCCCTTTCAGAGGGCTTCATAATTGTGAGAGCCTGGGGACAATCTCTGATTCCGGTGTGCCACAGCCTCCACGCTGTGTTCTTATAGAACCTTTCATTGAGGAGCCTGGAGATCTGAGCAAGTAGGGCGGGAGTTCTCAGATAGAGAGGGGCTTCCTGCGCTCAAGCCTCAAGGGATGGACCAGAGCCGATCAGCTAGGAAGGAAGAGAGGTGGTGTAGTCAGCCAGAGGGTCCCCGTGTCTGGCCTTGTGGGTCTTTCTGTTTCTCACTGTCAAATGGGGGAGGGAGACGGAGTGTCTGAGACCTGTGCTAGCCGGAGCTCAGGAATGCTATTCCCATCAAAAGGCCTGTCAGAGGGAGGGAGAAGAAAAAAAGTCTACAGCAGAATAGTTGGAGCCTTGGCTGGCTCAGTAGTGGCACTGGAGGGTCCTAGGAAGGCCCCCTTGTGGAGGGACCCACAAAAGCAAGTGTTTGAGAAAAGAACCAAGGACAGGAATAGGGAGAACAGTAGAGAGGGGTGGGGCTCCCATTTGCTCAGAATAACCTGGACTCAGGAGGACACTGCCCGTGCCCACCTCAAGAGAGCACTGCCTTTGGGTGCTCGTGTTTCTAGATACCGACAAGGGGAACTACTTCTGACCAGACCTCAGGAAAGCCAGGCCATCTTCACTCTCTGACAGTGCTAGATGAGGCAGATTGGGGTCTACTTGAGGTATCTGGGCGCTTACACTCAGCAGCTGAGCCTCCTCAGGGAAGGGAGGGTGGCAGAGAGCCGACTCAGACAGACTAAGATAAGAACGTAGCCGAGCTGGCCCCACCCCACATCTCTCTCACTCACCCCCGGCGGTGCTGTCGGACAGGTGAAGGGTTACTGCCAACGTCTCAGGGAGTTTCGGTGTTGGCCCATTTTTAGGCTGAGACCCAAGGATCCGTCCCACCCATCAGCATCAGCCTCCTACCCAACAAGAACAGGTTCTTAGCATCTGAGCTTGCTGGGGACTGACGGAGGGAGAAGGTTTCCAGGTTAGCTCTCCCTGCCCCTCACGAAGCCCCTCCCCCCTCCCCCACCTGGAGAGTCAGGCTGTCACCTGGTCAAGGCAGAATGAGCGGACTTGGATGTCTTTAGAAATAACTTTTGGACACGATTAAGACTAAGTTCCAAGTTTATTTAAAGGACAAGGGAGAGACTTCCTGGTGGTTGGAGGAAATGGGTGTTGGAGGAAAGTTGGGGTGACGGGCAACAGAATAAGGCTCAGCTCAAAAAGCTACCTGTTTCAGCCAATCCTCATGGTGCAGGCATGTATTCCCAGCTAGTCCTGGAAGGCTGAAACAGGAAGAGCATAAGTTCAAGTCCTGCGTGACCTAGAGTGAGTTCAAGGCTAGCCTGGGCAACATTGAGACCCTGCCTGAAAATAAGGAGAGCTCTGGGGATATCTCAATGGTAGCAGAAGTAGGACCCTGGTTCTATTCTCAGTAGCGCACACACCATGTTGTCTGTTTAAATGTCCGGAGTTTGGAATAAGTTGATTTAGTAACTCTGATTGTCTTCATGTTTTCGCTGTCCCTCAAGCTTTTCCTGTCCCCATGAGCAGTTTTCCTCTGATGTGGAATCTAGAGAATTCTAGTGGCTTCCTTGGTGAAGGACAGTTACAGAGACGCAAGACTGAAAGCCATCGACTTCCCAGGGAATCGGGAAGGGATAAGGAAGGGGGATGGCCAGGATGCAAGAGGGGACTGGAACTAGTGTCTACGGCAATGCGATTTAGTAGGCACCCTTCACTCCCTTTCATCATCTCATTTAATCTTGTCCACGCCCCCTGGGAGGTGTGTTCAGCATCCCTGGTTCTGGGGGAGAAACTTCACACTCCCATTTGTAGCTAAGGTCCCCTGGCTAATGATGGTATTGGCATACACTCTGGTTTGTCTGCTGCCAAAACCTGCGCTCTGAAGTCCTTACTTGTGGCTCTGCTAAAGCAGGTTCAAAACCAGCAGAGGGAGAGACTTTCCCTCCTGTGACTTCTCAGCAGGCTCCGGTTTGGGGCTTTTTCTCTGCACTTCAGAGGAATCCCAGCGGTGATGGATGTTAGGCTTTACCCAGCTCCAAGCTGGGACAAAGGGAAGCCCATTTTCCCAGGAGTCGCAAATGAACAGAGGCCCCTGCCAGTTCTGTATATGCTTGCATATACTACTGTCTGGAAAATGAACATCTGCAGCAAGAAAAGCTAAGGTTCAAGGGAAGCCGCCCAAATGCAGAGCAGAGGGGGCGTTCCTGAGACTTCATGACCCCCTCCCCAGTGCAGCAAGGCTGCCTAGGAAGACCCTACCGAGCTCTTACTATATACCTGGGTGTCTTCCTTCTTTTAAGTGTCCTCAAAACCATAGGGACTCCTAGGGTGGCCTTATTTCTTCCCCTACTTCTGGTGCATTTGCTGGTGTCTGCATCGCTGCTTTGCCTGGCACCACAGTTACTTCCTTACAGAGCCGTAAATAGATTTAAGAACTACACACATTAGTGCCATACCAAAAAGAAAGGGCTGGCGCTTTCTCTCCTCTTTTCCTGGGGCAGAGGTCCACTCTTTTCCCTCATCCTGATCATCTCCAGACCTCCAATGTCTACAGTGCCAACAGCCTGATTACCTGATGCAAATTAAGGCTGCCTCCTTGACTGGGATTGGCTGAGGAGCATCATATGCAAATGAACTCACCAAGACTTTATCTCGTTTGAAAGAGTTAAAGTGCTGCCCCGAGAAGAGGGTGCGGTGGGGGGGGGGGGGTCCATACAATTTGAATAAAATATTCTCTGTCTTAAACGGCCAGATTTGGACGGTTTAATTAGGAGAGGAGCTGAGAGAGCTAGTTCAAAGTTGCCTCTTTCTGTCCCTCAGCTGACCAGGGAGGAGATTTAGGGCCTCTTAGGTGGTGGCAGCCTTCTATTATGGGTAAATGTTTAATCTATTGCCATGGGGCAGAAAGGAGAGGCCAGAGCAGCAGCACTCGGACACTGACATGGGACCCTGAGCTGGTTTGCTTTCTCAACTGAGCAGTTTGGAGGAAAAAGAGGGAAGGGGAGGAGCCTCAAAGGGCAAGATCTCTGAAAAGGGTGGCAAGCAGTAGGATTTGATTCCCCAGGCAGTGCACTACCCTCTGAGAACCAGACAGCTGAATTGGGGATAGAAAGGTAAGAGGGGCAAACTTTGGTTAAAGTATGCTTACCTTCTTGGGTAGCCTTGTTATATAGAATGGGAAATGGAAGAGTATTGTTTGATTTGTATTTATCACGGTTTTATTATTTTTAAGGCAGTGTCTTCCTCTGTAAGTTGAAGGCTGGCCTGGAAGTTGTGATCTTCTTGACCTAGCCTCCTGAGTGCTGGGCTTTTAAGCATGTGCCACCCAGATTTCTATGAAATTTTAAGAAGATGCATTCCCCCAATTCCAAGTGAAATTAAGGGTGGGGATGGGCAGCTTCTAGGTCCTTATTCTTGTTAAATTTTATTCACTACGTCCAGGCAATGGAAGGGTGGTGATGGTTGAGGCAGACGATGATGAGAGACTGCAGTAGCTGTGGAGAAATGGAGGAAAGGTCAGGCTAGGAAACTAGCCCAGGAGGAGGGGATTTGCTCCTCCAGGCTGATGAATATTCTAGTGGCTGTGTGTTCAGGAATCAGGAATTTGAAAGTCTGATGGCTGCGGTAATTACACATTCATCCTCGCTGTTTAGTTAAAGTCACCTATGTCACAGCAAGAAAAATGGTGACCTGCTATTAAAATCAGTCGTGTTTTCCTTTCAGAGATCAAGATGAGTGGGGATGTTGCAGATTCAACGGATGCCCACAGCACCTTCAGCCAGGTGGAGTCAGGTAAGGTGTTCTCTTCTGGGGGTGAGTGGTTAGGAGACACTGCCCAGCACTGTGGTGTTGCTTCTTGCTTGGTGTTTCAGATCCCCAAGCTGGATCTCGGTCCCTGAGAGACTTGTCTGGAGATACCAAGGCCTGACTCTGGGGCCTTGGAGTAATAGATATTGACCTTAATAGAATAGGCCAGGAAGGAGCCAGAGCCTTGGGAACAAAGGACAAAAAGTTATCAGGGAGAGACTTGCAGTGTTGGACATCAAACCCAGGGCTTTGCACATGCTAAGCAAGCAGCATTCTACCACTGTATCCTGTGATGTGTGTGTGTGTACGCGCATGCATGTGCACGTGTGTGAGCACGCGCACAAGCACATTAAACCCAGAGCTTTGCTATGATAAGCAAATGCTCTTCCACTGAGCCATATTCCAGCTCTTTAATTTTATTTTGAGACAAGGGGTTGCTAAATCAACCAGACTGCTCTGAAACTCACTATGTAATGCAGGCTGGCCTCAAACCTGAGATCCTCCTGCCTCCGCCTCCTAGGAAGCTGGTATAAGCATATGTTTCATTTTTAAAAAAGACTTTATTTTTATTTTATTATTATGTGTTTATAATATGTATGCATGGGTGCATATGCACATGCCATGTGTGCATGAGTGGCTGTCAGAGGACAACGTTGCAGAATTTCTTCTGCCTCTATGCAGGTTCTGGGGATGGAACTCAAGTCCTGAGGCTTGCACAGCAAGCACCTTTATCCGCTGAGCCATCTCACTAGGCTACGATCCATGCCTTGATGTGCCGTTCTAACAGAGAAACAACCGGCTGTATTGCCAGCTCCAAAGAGAACCTGTCTTTGGTAGATGCAGACCAGGGTCTTCCATCCATGGTTCTTTTTCTGTTTGGTTGTTTTTTTCGAGATAGGGTTTCTCTGTGCAGCCCTGGCTGTCCTAGAATTGCCCTAGACTGGCCTCGAACTTACAGAGATCTACTGGTTTCTCCCTTTGAGTGCTGGGATCAAAGGCATGCGCTACCGCACCCGGCTTCCACCTAGGTTCTTAACAGTCTTTCGTAAAGAACTAAGCAAACGGGTCTGTGTACAAGCGTTGGCCTTCTGAATGTTCTGTGCGTAGCCAGTGTGTGAGCTCCAAGAGGGATTGGTGCCTGGGCATGACTTTGCCTTGTGAGGAGAAGAAAGGAGTCAGGAAAGAATTGAGATGTTTCTTTCTTCTCACTTGTTTCCACCATAGCCCAACCCTTGGTTTGAAAATGCAGCGTAATTAAAAAGAACTTGAAGAAAGATAACCAGGAAGATAACTTTAATAGCCTCCCAACAAGGCCCCAATTAGTGTTTCATCTGGATCATTAGAGACACAGAAGGGAGAAGGGGAAGGAATCGATGTCCTTGAAAACTAAAATCTTTGAACTGTTCTGGAACATTCTAGTTCTTGAAGCTAAGAGTGGCAGGAGAGCTGAGGAGGGAGTGTAGGCAGAGGCTGGTCTTCAGAATCCACTTGCTTCAGATTCTTCTGCTCTTTAGTTTAACACTGATCCGGTGTCATTTGTTTGGGTAGCAGTGGTGTAGAGCTACGGTCCTTATGGTCTGCTTTGTATAGAACAGCTGGACTAAAGAGTATGGACTAATTGCACCCATTTCTCAGGGTGTTGTTCGCCCCACTGTATTGGTGATTGAACTTAAGTACTTATGCATAGTGACCAAGCACTCTATAATTGAGCTATGTCCTTATTTACTATTTATCTATCTATCTATCTATCTATCTATCTATCTATCTATCTATCTATCTATCTATCTGTCTATCTATGGTGTTTTGCTAAGTTGTCCTTGAACTTGCTTTGCAGCTCAGGCTGGCCCCCAACTTACAATCTTCCTGTCTTAGCCTCGGCTGGGATTCCAGGCCTGTGTCATCATCAAGTCTGACTTGGGTCAGCTTGCTGGTGTCACATGTGTTACTAAGGTTGGTGGAGAAGGGTGATCTCATTCTAAATCTCCTCCAATCTCAAAAAGCCGAGATGAGCTCTGCTGACGGTTGCTGGGGGCTGTGCCTGTACTAATGCTCTCCCCTGGAGAAAAATGGAGTTTAGAGCAGTGGTTCTGGGGAAACTGGTTTTTTTTTTTTTTTTTTCCTGGAACCAACTCTGTTCCCCCAGGCTCTGTTGGGCAGGACACAGTTGAGCAGTGTCCACATGGACAAAGACCACCCTTATCGACAGAACCAGGCTTTGCTGTTAGTTATTCTGACCAAGGTGGGGGTCAGTGTGAGGAGTCAGAATGAGACACCCGAACCCCGACAATGAGAAGGAAGGTGAGGCTTCAACCGCAGGAGGAGGCCAGGAAGTCAGTGTGCTATGTGCTGCTTGGGCAAATTCTAATCTCCTATGTGAGACTAGGGGAGCTGTGTACCAAGAGGATGAAGGGAGAGGGCATCCGGGGATAAACTGGGACTATTGGAGGCATCCTGACGTGCTGACAACCTCTCCCGACTCTTGGCCTCTTCAGGAGGTAGACGTCTGAAGGGCATGGTTTCAAATCAAACAGACCTGGGATAAAGAGGGGGCCAACACGCGAGGCAGGGTGCAGGGGCGACGCCCCAATGGGCTGGTATCTCAGCAGCTATTGGTTGGAGGGGCGGAAGGACCTCCCGCAACAGGGTGCTGCATCTCTGTAACCAACGCTCAGAGGCTGAGACAAGAGGATTGACAGTTGGAGAGTTCAAGTCTAGTTCTGACTGTAAGGAGTTCCAGGCCAGCCTGGGCTACAGACTGAGTTCCCGCCTCTCCCTCCACATGGCCAAGAAAAAGCCTACAAATGAGCCACTTACTAGTTATCTGATTTAATCATTTATCCTTTTCACTAAGTGACAAGAGAAAATGGATGTTGTCTTAGAGTGTAGATTGCCAGCCAGCCAGCCAGCCGAGGTCAAAAGTCTATACCACTATCTTGTTTTTGTTTTATTTGAGACAAGGTCTCACTCTGCAGCTCTGGCTGTTCCATAACTGTACGTGTACTACTTGAGTAGACCAGGCTGTCTTTGGACCCACAGAGTGCTGGGATTAAAGGCCTGTGCCACTGAGCTTCGAGCTACCACTGTCTTTTTCCGTCACAGAAAGTGCAATGAAAAGTGCCTGTGGAGGTCAGAGGTCAGAAGAAGGTGTCAGATCCCCTGGAGCTAGAGTTTGGGTGTTAGGAATCAACCTAGGTTCTCAGTAAGAACAGCAAGGGCCCTTAACCACGGAGCAGGAGCTGCTGTCTCTCCTGCCCTTATCACCACCATGACTCTGTAACCCTGGGTAGTACTGCAAAGGGCCACAGGTGTCTGGGGTTCCCTTTCCCCTTCACCCAAGCAAGTGGGTCAGTTCCAGAAGTTGGTTTTGCTCTGCTTGCCAATCAAGAAGAGATTTTACCTGGGTCCTCTACTCCCGAGAGAGATAGTGTGCCTTCCACTTCCCATCTGCCCCTTCAGGGCTTCGCTCAATGGTAGGATTAATGCTTAGGTGATCCTAAATTAAGGGTAAGAAAAAGAAAGAAGTAGCTAATTAAAGTAAGCAAACTTCCTGGAAAGTCATTCTGACTCTTTTTTTTTTTTTTTTAAACCCGTGGAATGGAAAGCTTGTTACCAGTTACAATGGTTACCAACTAAGTTTAATGGTTTCCTTTGAAATTTTAAAAGACACATTCACCTCCCCAGCAGGGGCTGAGTTAATGGGTGGTTTGCCTCTGGGTTTTAAAGGAACTATAAGCAAAGATGACCTAGAAAAAGCCCTGTGTACTGGAGAGCACCCACAGTATTGTGTGAAACCCCTAGGGCATTAGGGCTGGGAGCTGGGAAAAGGAAGTGAGTTGTCAGGTCCACTCTGAGTTGGCGGGAATCTTTGGAGGGCTTTCTCGGACCTGCAGGGCAATTCATACTCCCCCCTTTTCTGCACAGCCGAGGACAGAATGCTCAGGACCTCAGATTCTCTTTTTTGCTGGCAACCAAGGAAGACTCTGGAAATCCTGTCTCCACATACCCCCCCAACTCCCTTCCGCAGCAGGCACTAGAGCCTACCTCCTCTGCATCCAGCTACTGACTTTTCGTTATTCCTATTACTTTCTCCCTGCGGCTATTTTGCCTTCACTCTGTTTTATTCATTTTGCAGCACTGGGGGTTGAACCTAGAGTATCAGACGTTCGAAGCAAGTGCGCTACCACTGAGCTATACCCCTAGCCATGTGTGCACCCTTGCAAATGCATGCACATGGAGCCCAGAGGACACATCTTTCCTCAGCTACTAACCACCTTGTTTTAATATAGGGTCTCTCGCTGGTTTGCTTAATCGGCTGGGCTAAGCTAGCCAGCAAGTCCCTAGGCTCTTCCTGTCTTGCATCTCTGTTCCAGCTCTGGGATTACAAGAGCATGCCACAATGTTTTATTATGGAGGTTCCGGGGATTGAATTCAGGTCCTGATGCTTATGTGGCAAGCACTTTACGAAGCCAACTGTCTGTCTGTCTGTCTGTCTGTCTGTTTGTTTTTGAGACAACCAGACTGGCCTGAAACTCACATAGCTCAGCAGGCCTGTACTTCAGGCAGACTCTCTGCTTCAGACTCTCATCTCCTCTTCTCAACAAAACAATTGAATAAAAATACAGTCTTACTGGAGCTGGAGAGGATGGTGCAGTGGCTAAGAGTACTGGCAGCTCTTCCGGAGGACTTGAGTTCAATTCCCAGCACCCACACGGTGCTTCACAACCATAGGAAACTCCAGTTCCAGAGGATCCTACGCTGCCTTCTTACTTCTGAGGGCACCAAGCGTGTATGCACGGTGCACACACACATGCAGACAAAACAGCCACACATAAAATAAATTTAAAAAAATAAACAAAAATATAACCTTACCCATGTTTCAAAAGCCCTCCGGTGACACCAGCACAGCTGGCCTTTGGGGCTTTTGGCCATGCTGATCACTTGTAGCCTCAAACACGAAAGAGGAAAGGCAAAGCCATGGTTTTCAGCAGGAAGGGAGGAAAGCCCCTTGCGGCATATGCCTCCTCCTGCCCGGCCACATGAAAAGCTTTATGGACATCATCTCATTTAAGTCTTACAATAAACATAGAGGTGTTCTGCCCTATTTCCCCCAACAAGGAAATTGTGGCTAAGAGTGGAAAATTAATGTGTTTGGAAGCTAGAAATGAACTTACACTGTGTGCTACCACCAGGGTCTCATCTTGTCTCTGCCTGCGTATTTGGTCAGCATTCCTCCATGGATCTTTAGTCTCCCCTTTACAAAAGAAGACTTTGAACTAGATCGTCTGGGAAGGCCGATGCTTAAGGTCTCTTCCAGTGTGTTTTCCCCTCTGTGTGCTCCTCTCTCGGCTGCATGACGGTTTCCCAGGGAGTTGA
Organism: Alexandromys fortis; assembly: GCF_014885135.2. Classification (NCBI taxonomy): domain Eukaryota; kingdom Metazoa; phylum Chordata; class Mammalia; order Rodentia; family Cricetidae; genus Alexandromys; species Alexandromys fortis. Next base: position 1,908,812 of record NW_026068059.1, on the reverse strand, counting down.
GCCCCGGCTTACAGCCCCTTCCTCCCAAGTCTCCTCGGTCAGCACTGCTTCTCTTACTGCCTTCCGTCTTGTTCTGTGTGGACTCCCATCCTATTCTCTGGCCTAGCTGGCAGTCCCATGACCACGGTCTGTGACCTCCACATTGCAGCCTAGGCTGGGCTCTGGAGTCCCTGCCGCTGTGGAGTTTTCCTTCAAGGACAAGGATTCCTGGTGCTGTGGATAGCAGTGATTCTGGGGTCTGTTTATGAGCGGTGAGCACATTCTGGACCAGAGGCACTGAGAATGGGCGCCATTATCCCACTTTGCAGGTGGGAAAATTGAAGCTGAGGATGAGAAAGGATGTTAGCTGAGATTCCCAAGGTCCCTTACCCAGCACATGACAGGCTGAAGTTTGGATCTTTCTTTCTTTCTTTCTTTCTTTCTTTCTTTCTTTCTTTCTTTCTTTCTTTCTTTCTTTCCCAGCACATGACAGGCTGAAGTTTGGATCTTTCTTTCTTTCTTTCTTTCTTTCTTTCTTTCTTTCTTTCTTCCTTTCCTTTCCTTCCCTTCCCTTCCCTTCCCTCCCNNCCTCCCCCCCCCCCCTCCCTCCCTCCCTCCCTCCCTCCCTCCCTCCCTCCTTCCTTCCTTCCTTCCTTCCTTCCTTCCTTCCTTTTTTTCTTGTTTTTTTGAGACAGGGTTTCTCTGTGTAACAGCCCTAGCTGTCCCGGAACTAGCTCTGTAGACCAGGCTGGCCTCAAACTCACAGAGATCCATCTGTCTCTGCCTCCTGAGTGCTGGGATTAAAGGCGAGCACCATCACTGCCCGGCTGGTTTGGAATTTTCTAGTGACTTTCTACCCATAGATGCTAGTGGGAAGACCAAGACCCGCCCACTATGGGGACCCAGAGGAGGGGCAGCATCGCAGTAGGTGTCTGGATGATGAAAGGCGGTCTTGCAGGACCAGAAGGAAGTTTGATCCAAGCCAAGACACAAACCCTGCCTGAGCCAAAGACTCTTTGCTGGGTGTCTTAGGGCTTCTACTGCTGCAATGAAAGCAAAGGCAAGGTGAGGAGAGGAGTAGAGGGGTTTTGTTTTGTTTAGCTTAAATGTCCTTATTGATGTTCATCATTGAAGGATGTCAGGACAGGAACTCAGACAGTGCAGGAGCAGGAGGCAGGAGCGGATGCAGAGGCTGTGGAGAAGTGCTGCCTCCTGGCTTGTTCACGTGGTTTTGCTCATCCTGTTTTCTTATAGAACCCAGGACTACCAGGCCAGGAATGACCCCACCCATAATGGGCTGGGCCCTCCCCCATCAATCACCAATGAAGAAAATACTTTGCAGCTGGATCTTATGGAAGGCTTTTCTTAGTTGAGGCTCCCTCCTTACAGATGGCTCTAGTTTATGTCAAACTGACATAAGAATAGCCATTTTACTGGGGATCAGAGGGAAAGAGGAGGGTCAGCTGCTTCTGTTGGTGAATGGCGAGGGTCTAGCCTAAGAAAGGACTCCTTCCCCCACCTCTTTTGGGAACCAGTGTTCATCATACTAGCGGGGAGGGAGGGTACTGGGCTTTGTTGTTCATTCCTCCCTGTTGAGACATCCTTGTCTTATCTGTGAGACTGAATGACTAACATCAGTCTGCAGTCTAGAACCACCCAGAAGACTCAGTTGTCTGGTGGCCCAAAGAACTTCCAGTGTGACTTTAAACAAGATGGGCATGTCTATCCAGGGGAGGACCAGCAAGGCACAGAGAGATTTGTGGTCTCCTCAGACCTTTGAGAAAGAGTAGTTATGCCCAAGGTCTAACTAATTCCATCTTGGGTAAGGGTCTGCTCCTTCCTGAAACTCACAGATATTCACCCTCCCGAGTTCCTGAGGAACTAAGCTGAGGATTGCCACCAAGAAGCGGGGCTCCAGGAAAGATTAGGAGGGAAGTTTTGGGAGATGAAGGTAGCTTTCAGTTCCTATGTAAAGTGGTCTTTCAAAGGCTGGAAGGACAGGAGGAACCCAGAGGTGCTTGAGGGTCAGGTAAGACTCTGGGACTCTGTGTAAAGAAAGAAGCTCCTCTTGACACCTGTTCTAAGGAGACTCGTGTGTGAGCTCGTGTGCACACACGTCCTGCCTGTTTATGACTAAATAAGAGTGGGTGTGAACTGCTTGAAAAGGACACACCACCACAAAAACACCATCTATCATACGGTTGTAATTAGGAAACGTGCTATTACCGAGATGTAGGGAAAGTGCCGGAGACTTCATCTTCCTTGTGATGGGATGGGGTGGGGGAGGGGGTGATTTGCAAAAATAAAACAATGAGAGGGTGTAGCTGGTCTCCAGGACTGATCCTCAGTCTGCCTCAGATCCGTCCCTCACTTCTGTAGAACCAGGATGGGTTCCTGACAGATCAAGATTCTGAGAGCACCTCTTACTGTGCACTCTGTGCCCTTTGTAAACATTCAAACCCATCCTTGGAAATGAGATCCCTGTTAATGAGAGTACCTAGTCTCCTTGTTGGTCACTTGGTGACCATCCCTAAGAAAAGCCAAACCCACAGGGTATTGGTGGCACACACCTTTAATCCCCACACTCGGGAGGCAGAGACAGGTAAATCTCTGTGAGTTCAAGACGAACCTGGTCTACAGAGTTCCAGGAAAGCAGGGCTACACAGAGAAACCCTTGTCTCAAGAAACACACAAACAAAAAGTCAAACTTTCTCCTTTCTCTTGGTTCCTTGTTCATATAGGAATTGAAGTGTCTGATGTTCTTATTATCCCTCACATATGAGCTGGGTGGTGGTGGCACATACCTTTAATCTCAACACTCAGGAGGCAGAGGCAGGCAGATCTCTGTGAGTTCGAGGTCAGCCTGGTCTACAAGAGCTAGTTCCAGGACAGGCTCCAACGCTACAGAGAAACCATGTCTCAAAAAATAACAAAAACAAACAAACAAAATCCCTTATGTGCAACCCTTGTGCTGTAGTCTCTCGTTTTGACTAACTTCAGCGTGGCTTCCATCTCCCCTTATTTCCGTGTGACAGGGAAATTAGAAGTGATTCTCCACCAGGCTTCCAACTGCGACTCTATTTGCTGAAGGTCCCAGGAGAGTAGCCTACAGTGTCTGGAACTTCCTTCTGATCTCTAGCCCTTGGAGAACCGGAGCAAATAGAACAGCCACAGTGGTAGCTCATACCTATGCCCTGATGATTTCTGGCTATAGCTGCTCATCTGTGGGTTCCCAGCCCAACCTGCGGGGGTAGCTAAGGCTACAAACCCAACCAAAAGGTCCTACCTACACCGCTGTCTCTTCCTCTTGGAAGTCTATTTAAGGAAATGGCTTCTTTCTTTTCCAACATGACAGGGGGCAGGTTGAGGACAGAGGCAGGCAAGTGTAAGCTGTCTTTATCACTTGGCTTTCCTTCCTTGCCTCTGAGTATATTCCTGTGTCCCAAACAATCCCAGAGGGAGGACCATTGTTTTTCCAGTCTGTCACAGATCAGTATTCAGGCCTGCAGTGTTGTTGTGATGGGACTGAGTGAGACCCTAGGGTCTGACCTAAGACTGCTTCCAGCAACATCCAAATAGCTCCAGGTCAACAGGAAGCTGCTAGTGTGCCACTAGCCTTTCTAAGATCTCACTCTTGCAGTCTGTACCTGACCACAGACCTTAATGCAGATAAGCCTTGGCCAGTTGGTGCACTGCCTAGAAACAGTTTGTGTTTGGTAGAAGGATATCTCTTGCCTTTGACTCCCTTGAGCTGGATACACCGGAACCTGGGCACATCTTCCTATGGCCTTGATCCAGAGATGGTGGACGTGGGTGGATGATGTTGGGTCTCCGGTAGGAGACAAGGCATCAGTATATTCATGAAATGCGTGGCACCTTGCCTCCAGCACACAAGGAGATCAGGTACTGAACAGTGTGTCCAGGCCACTGCAGCAACCTAGGCCTTCATCCTTTTTCAAAACCCGCCTCCTCCTCTAGAAACAGATGAGGATGGGGCCGCAGGGACAGGTAAGTTTCAGGCAGCATCTGCGAATGAGTTCCACTTTCTAAGCCATTTGCTGTGGCCTGGGGCACTGCCAAGGACAAGAACAGAAAGGGACAAGGAGGCCCAGCTTCTCTCTCATTCCTTTTTGGGGGAGTGAGCCTCTGATTTGGGGACACAGGGACCAATTCAGAGCTGAGTGTACTTAAATGGGGGGAGGACTATACGGAATCATCCCAGCTTTCTCTTATGTGAGTCTGAGTGGCCAGGGCAGAGTAGGGCAGGGTTAAAGTATGTCCAAGGTCCTTCCTCTAAGATGACCAGATTAGATATTTAGGGGCTTCAGCCACCAGCAGTTCAAAGTGCCCTCCTGAGTTCTCCAGAGACCTGTGAGGGGTCATGGGTTAAAGGCAGGGAGGGGAGACCTTTGTGCCAAGACAGGCGCCTGGGAAACAGAGCTATGGGCATCTCCCAAAAAGCACCAGTGAAATACTGTTGTTGACTCAAACAATAATAGGTGCTCATTTGCATGGTATTTTACATATAGGTTCCATGCAAGGGCTTTCATCTCCTACCACTGCAACAATGGAGCCCCTACACCCCCTCACTCCTGACTCCATTCATGGGGAGTTCATTGTATCCTCTAGAGTCTAGAACCTCTCCCCCACCCTCCACCCCCCACCCCTACAATCCTTGGTTTATCCTAGAAAAAATTGTGGTTGGCTTTGCTTGCGTGTGCCTGGTCCAAGTGTGCTCTAGAGCAGGTGGCCTGGCAGGTCTGAGCCATCAGGTGACCTCAGGTCTGGATGCCCCACCTGCCGGCTGTCAGTTCCAACAAGGCCCTCAGCCACGGGACTTGTCCGCTCCCCACCCTTGTTCAAGCTGGAAAGAGAATAGAAAAAGTCAAACCTGAGAGCCCAGAAGAGGTACAGAGAGGAGAGGAAACCTGGAGGTTGCTATGACAATGGGGTCCCGCTCATCATTTGCATAGGGTGATGATTTTCATACTGCAGGATGAATTTCCATATCCCTGCCTCAAAGCCCGTTGGGGTGGGGAGGGGGAGAAGGGAGAGGTCATTTGAAATTCAAATGAGGCTGATTAAGGTTGTCTTGAGGGGGGAAGCGTGGACAAAAGGGGTTAAGCTGGCCGGCAAATGTTGGCTCAAGGGCTCCAAGTTCTCAAAGGAAGGTGTGCCCAATGCTTCCTAACTCCCTGGCAGCCCATCTCCCCAGACCCTGGGAACCTGACTGTGGATGTTATGACTACCCAGCCAGAAGACAGACTAGGTCTCTATCCCCTCTTACATCCTCTTGGTGGCCTCAGGTCATGGGGTCAGGACCACCACATTGTAGTTCTAGGTTCTGAACTTCTTTCCTCTGAGGGCTTCAGGACTGGTCATGTCTGAGTTTTTATTGTCTGAGAAACAGTCTCTGTAGTTTGTTTGCCCAAGAAGATGAGAGGACAGTTGGATTCTGTTCTGGTCTCCTCTTTCCCACTCTACCACCCAAACTGGCGATGTCCCTCTTTGAGGTTGTGTTTGTGCCTCGGGTGAAGAGTGGCAAAATGGAAGTTCCTTCTAGCCATGGTCAGCACTAACCCATGAGGATGGTGTGCGCACCCAGTCTTTTCCAGGCTCTTTGAATGATGTGAATGGCTCAGGAAGGGCTCTGTTGCTCCTCTAGCCAACTCTGACCTCGGGGTCATTAGTTAAAGGCTTCCTACTCATTGCTCATTATTTAAAGGCTTTCTGCTCATTTTTCTCATCTATAAAATGGAATTAATAATAGTATCTACCTCATAGGCTTCTGTGAGGATCAAAGTTTGTTTGGAAAGCACTTAGAACAATGCTTACCAGTTAGTGTCATTTCTTAGTATTCATTCCTGGAGGACAAAGTGTCCATGCAGTGGGTGCAGTGACCTAATAGCCAATTAGAAGCATGGACTCTATCTCCTAATCAAGCTGGTCTGTGGTCCAGGACTTCAGAGCTAAAACCATGCTCCAGTGACTGCTAAGTGATCATATGTACTGTGTGTGTGTGTGTGTGTGTGTGTGTGTGTGTGTGTGTGTGTGTGCACATACCCTTGTGAGGACTGTGTTGGTCCTAGCTCAAGTGTGTCTCCATCTCTCAGGAAATAGTGGCAAGAAGAAGGGAGGGACCTGAGGCAAGAGCCCTCTTCCACCTACTGCTAAGAGATGGAAGAGTCAACAAGACCAAATGTTATTTAAAATTCTAGAAAACCTAAAGCTTCTTTCTTGCTTACTTGACTTACTTCAGCCATTCCGAATGAAGTTTATGTTGGCAGTAATATGGTGGCATTTTGATGGCCAGTCATTCATTAGCCTTTCTCTAGGGCTTAGTGTCCTTACCTGTAACTGATAAGTCTGGGTTTTAGACCCTGTCTCAGAACTTGCTAAGTATCCAAGGTTGGCCTTGAACATGTGACCTTCTTACTTCTAACTCCAAAGTACTGGGATTACAGGCAGGTGTTGTATTGTCCTGCAGGTTTCAGGTTTGACCTCATGAACACACAGAGGACAGACATCTTGCCTCTCTGGTCTCCTCTGATTAAAAAAAAACCATGGTCAGTGTGCTAACATTGAAATGTGCATATTGAGTATGACTAGAATGGAGGTCTACTTCACAGAGCATAGTTAACTGCCTTTGAATGCAGATTCAACTATTTTTCCAGGGTCAGGAGACTCTGATGTGTGCTTTTGATGAGAAATCTTAGGTACTACTTCCTTGCATCAGGGAACTGAGACCCTAGACCCTTTCTGATCTCAGGAGGCTCTTTCGTCTTGGTCCTAAACCATCTAGCCCAATTGGGTTCCTTCTATTAATGATTTCAGCAACAGTGTTTCATCAAGAAGAGATGTAGGGGCAATGCATGGATGCCCCAGAAATCCCTATCCATAGCCCAAATGGAAAAGGAATGGGGATTATATTTCCTAAGATATCGGAAGACTGTGGTGAGATGGATTTTAGGGAAGATGATAAAGATGTTCAGGTTCATTAGTGATGTCTGCCCTAGGCACAGTGTCCATGATTATGGGCATGTGTAGAACTTTTCATCACCATCCATACCCTGACCGTACCAGCGATACTTAACTAATGGAAAATTGAACCTCCTCCCTCCTAATTCCTACGACAGCCCTCTTCCCACAGTTCTTCTTGGGTTCTTCTGGGTCCTGCTCTTCAAGCAGCTTCAAGGGTTGCCCCTAGGTTCTAGGTATTTCCTCTTAAAAGGAACGTGGCAGGAATGTCATTAGGAACTTTTGTTTTTGTTATTTTAAATTATGCATATGTGTCTGTGTTTGCGAATGTGCATGTGAACGCGGGTGCCCTCAGAGGCTGAAGGTGTCAGTCAGATCCCCCTGGACCTGGAATCACACTTGGTTTGTGAGCTGCCTGTTGCAGGTGCTGAGAATTGAACTTAGGTTCTCCAGAGGATCAAGAAGAGCTCTTAAGTACTGAGCCAGCTCTCCAGCCCCTAGAAACTTTTCATTTTCATATCGAAGGGAGATGAACATTTGCAGAAAATTCAAGAAATGTAAAACGGTTTTGAAAATGAACATACAGCCCATTCACAATGTGTTCTGAGGACAAAACCTTGAATGGGTGGGTTATACTTTCTAGTTCACTGGTAGAATTATTTATTTTATTGGTGTGTGTGTGTGTGTGTGTGTGTGTGTGTGTGTGTGTGTGTGTGTCTATGTCTCAGAATAACTTTCCAAGAGCTTACCTTCATAGTTGCTGGCTTAAGAAGTACCAGCAAGTTGTCAAATTGTCCTTAAGTGTCACTGGATGTTCTAGTGAGTTCTATTGGGGAGAAGAGCTGCTGAGAACCATCCAGAAATGGGAGAGGCCCAATCTCTGTGCTGAGTGCTCCTTGCATTGTTTACCAGGCAGAAGTGAAAAATCCTGCTGGAACAGTTCTTGGTATGGGCTTCCACCTCCCTCACCCAGAGAATTGTTCCCCAGGCAAAATCACATCCCACTGCTGCCAAAGCCATGCAAAGCAGGAGGCCCATCAGTCTGGGTGTCAGCTCTCTCGGCTCAGAGGTGGGAGGGCAGGCCTTCTCCTGGACCTTCTCCTGGTGCTGGGGAGGCCTGGCAGGCAGTGCAGCTCACTTGCTGTCTCTTGTTCGTCAGATGCAAAGGGGAAGAGGGCTAGAAGCAGGAGCTGCCCCCCCCCACTCACACCTCCTGGATTCCGACCCTTTGCTTTCTTCTCATCTGTTGGGTATTTTGACCACCCTGGCCTAAGGGGGAGTCTACCTAGAATCCTGGGACTCTAGAGTTCAATGTGCCTTTTACACTGTTTTGAGCTCCTATAGTCTGTTCGCTAGGATGTTTATTCAGCCCAATGCCTTCAACTGTGGCCTCTCTATTGAGAGCTTCTTGGTAGAGATGGGGTCTTGGATAGCAGATAGGACCAAGGTGATGGTAGAATTGGGAAGCTAAGCTGAGCCTTGGATGAACTCTCAGACGTTCTCTGAGTTTGTGCTGTTGACAGTGGAATTGCGCTAGTGGGGGAAGTCACGCCACATTAGGCTCAGTGACCTAGAGCTTTGGACTTCCCGTGGGGATCATCCCCAACCCATACCAACACTTTCAAGCTTCTGTCACTGTGGGTGCATCGACCCATCAGCCAAGCCTGTGGACTTGTGTTGGCAGTGTAGACTGTCTCCCAAGCAGGCTGGGCTGGGCTGGGCTGGGCTGGGCTGTAAATTCACTCCTGTCATGTCTACACGTAACTTGAACTTCAGAGTTGGAAGATTGTTTCGGTGATGCTTGAGACTCGGCTTCTCATTTGTAGAATAAAATAATAATTAACCCCCTCTTCCCTAAAGCCAAAAATCTACCCGGGCAATTCCCCTGGGTTCCTGGCAGGCCCGAGAGCCATGGTTCCAGGGAGTTTGCCTCACCTCTTGCTTTCTCTCCTGATGCAGAGATTCAGAAAGACTAAAAGCTAAAAGAAGCTTACAGAGACCCCAGAAGGCTGCCCTTCCAGTTTAACAGAGATGTCACCCATTCATCCTTAGGGTCACAAACAGGAGATTCTGGATAAGCTTTGGGAGCCCTCTCTGCCCTGCCCTTCCTTCTCCTTCTTCCTCCCATTACTGATCTGTTTGTGTGCACAGCAACTGCAAGGAGGCAGGCGAGCCTTCCTGCATTTGAAGAGGCCCAGGCAGAGGGAAGAAATGGCCCTGATACCTTTTCATCAACTGCATCCAATCCTGAGGTTTTAGAGACGGAGAGAACTGTAGAGCTCATCTGATGGCCTTTGATAAGTTAGTGATGTCTGCTTGAGTGTTCCCAGGGCCACAGCAACTGCAGGCTCCCCTGTGGATAATTCCAACAGAATTTCCCTATACCCCGGGATGAAGCCTGCTTTCCTATCGCCCTTGTTCTTCTCTTTGAATGGATCTGGCTAAGCTTGCTTCTCTTCCACACCAGACTTTGGGAAGGACGGAAAAGAACAGCTGGTTTCGTCACTTGCACGTAAGATGCAGCAGCAGCTTTTAGATGTTCCCTCATTGAATCTTTTTTCAACTTTTACTTTAAAAAAAATTTTTTTTAGTCAGAGCTAGAGAGGTGGTTCAGTGGGTAAGAGCACCGGCTGCTCTTCCAGAGGACCCGAGTTCAATTCCCAGCACCTATATGGCAGCTTACAACTGTTGGTAACTCAGGTTCCAGTGGATTCAGCTCCCTCACACGGACATACAGGCCAAATACCAATACACCTAAAATAATAGTCATTTAAAAAAATTTAGTCATATGGATAAGAGAAAATTAGTTTAAGAATTAACTCATCTCTCTGTCCCTGCCTCTTTCTGTCTCTCTGTGTATGTGTATGTGTTTGTGTATGTGTGTGTGTTTGAAATAGTCCGTGCAGCTCAAGCTGCTCTCAGACTTGCCATGTAGCTGAGCTTGACCTTAAATTCCTGGTCCTCTTGTATCCACCTCCCAAGTGCTGGAACTATATAGGCCTGTACCACCATACCCGGCTCATCTGTATTTTATTGTTATTTTAAGTTTTAAATTTATTTTTATTTCCTAGAAACTCACTGTTTTTTAAATTTTTTTAATTTATTTATTTGGGAGAGGGATGCTTGCTCTGCCACTTGTGTGGAGGCCAAAGGAATACACAGGAATCAGTTCTCTCCTTCCACCATGTAAATCCTGGGATTCAATGTAGGTCTTAAGCTTCTTGGCAAGGGTTTTTACCTCCTTAGCCAACACACAGTCCCCTTACCTGTATTTTTTTTTAGATTTATCTTTTTTATGTCTATGAGTACTTTATGTTCATATGTGTATATATACCATGTGCAAGCCTAGTGACCTCTGAAGTCAAAAAAGAGCATCAGATATCCTAGAACTGAAGTCACGGATGGTTGTGAGCTACCATATAAGGGCTAGAAACAGAACCCAGGTCATCTGCAAGAGTAACAAGTGCTCTTAACCACTGCCGTCTCTCCAGCCCCCTATATTCTGTGTTTTTGAAAGATACAATTGTTATTTTATTCATGTGTGCTTAGTCAAACTTATACTGATTTATCATGGTGCAATCAGGTATGGAATGCCTTTTTAAGTTTTTTTTTTAATGTATTGATTGTGGGCTATGTACGTGCGTGCCATGGTCCATGTGGAGGGCAGCGGTCTCCACATGGCTTTCAGACATCACTTCTTGCTTGTTGAGACCGGGCCTTTCTTGCTTCTGCTATGTAGTATATACCAGGCTAGCTAGCATAAGAGCTCCCCAGCGATCCTCCTCCCCCTACCCCTCTTGCCATAAGAGTGCTTAGAGCACAGATGCACACCATTGCATCCAGCTTCTTGTATGGTTCTGGGGATTGAACTCAGGTTGTCAGGTGTGTGTGGCTTGTGATTTTTACCTACAGAGTCATCTCCTGAAATCCCCTCCCCACTTGGAGACAGGGTCTCACTGTGTATCTCTGGCTCTCAAGGAATTCACTATGTAGACCAGGCTGACATTAAACTCATGGAGAGGCTTGCCTGCCTCTGCCTCTTGAGTTCTGGGATTAAAGACACAAACCACTATGCATGTCAGGGTTCCTGAGCCCATTTTTACAAATATTACCAAGCAAAGTAGCGGTATAGAGAAACACAAAGCCCAAAGGAGTAATCAGTGAGGTCTATTTCAGCTTAACCCTTAGCATGAACAACAGGCTTTTAAACAGGTAAATCCTTCCAATCATCAAAAATGAGAATAATAGTTCCTCACACAACCTTAAGCCAGGCTTGGTGACACATACCTGTAACACCAGGACTTGGGGACAGAAGCAGGAGAAATGCCACAAAGTTAAGGCCAACCTGATCTACACACGTTATACTTCCTATACTTGAGGTTCAATTCTGTGTCCTAGAGATACTTGTATTAGACCTACTGATCTGTTCCTGGAGGTGTCCTGTCTGTAGCAGATGAAGTTCCCAAGAGCTCCTTGGTTAGATTCTGACTATAGCCCTTTCTCCAGATGGACACGGCAAGAAAGTTTCAGACAAGAGATCTAGGGAGCGAAAACTGGGGCTGTGACTTGGCGGGAGAGTTCTTTCCTAGCATTTTCTCACAGTTGCTTCAGCCACTCGTTTCTGCCTTATTTTATTTAGCTTCATTTACTTTTGTATTTTTTTTTATTGTGTATCCTTTCAAAAGCACAAAGGGTAGAGGCGAACACAATCAGCCCCCTGGTATCACTCTCAGCTGCTGTCAAATTTCGGCCATTCCTGTTGGTGGAATATTTTCTTATAAATTATAGACGTTGTAATTCTCGACTCTAAGTGTGGGAGTATGCATCTCTAAAACATAAAAGACAGTTTCCTTTTCATGTCCAATTAGCATTATTACCCGTAACAAAACTAATCCCTCATTTTAATTCCTGTGGTGGTTTTGGTGGTCAAGTGTCTTAAAATATGCCACTTGAGTTTTTAATTGCCCGGTGTATCAGCTGTGATTATTTCTATTCTTGGTTCCAGTTTGACGCGGGCTATTAGCTTTGTTGACAAAAGACTTCATCGGATCCTCATTGTAACAGCGATTGTAAAAGTGGGGTGGATCTGTGCAATTTGACCGCTTTGGCTGACTATCCACTCTAGACAGAAAAGCAAATTGCCAGCTTGTTTGTTAAAACAATTTCCTAATTAAGAATAAACCAGTGGTTTACTAATTTTAAAAGTGATTGACAAATTGATTACTGATGGGATCGGGGAAGGACGACTCACACATCCCACAGCACATTGCGGGAGGTGGTAAGACTGGCTTTCTAGAGCTGGTCCTCACCTCCCACTTGCAAAGGCAGAGGCTCAATTGTTTCTGTCTCTTCACTCCAGGCTAGCGCTCCAACCCCCCCCCCCCATCCCTATCCCAGTATCAAGTGCTGGGACTGCAGAGCAGATACTTGCCACCATCACAGCTGATTTTTAGGTTCCGGGGATTGAACTTAAGTTCACAGGCAGTGCTTTTACTTGGTGAGCTATTCCAGAGAGAGAGAGAGAGAGAGAGAGAGAGAGAGAGAGAGAGAGAGAGAGAGAGAGAGAGAGAGAGAGAGAGAGAGAGAGAGAGAATGTGTTACATGCCTGTCGTGGTGGCACACACCTTTAACCCAAGCACTCAGGGCAGAGGCAGGCCGATCTATGTGAGTTGGAGGCAAGCCTGGTCTAAAACAAAGTTCCAGGACAGTCAGGGCTACACAGAGAAACCCTGTCTCCAAAACAAAAACAAAAAACCCCCAAACCCAGAAATGTGTAACATAAATACTTCCATCTAAGCCATTTCTAATTGTATGGTTCAGTCTCCCCCTCTTTGAGTTGTATCATTAACTTACCTGCACTGTCTCCCACTTTGTCTTGTTTGTTTTGGTTTTCTATTAGCGCCCACCAACATGTTTCCTGATGCCAAGCCTGTCACCCACTTTTTTGTATTGTCTTCTGTCTGAACCGCTTACAGATCCAATCAGCGTGCATCCTGCTTACCCGCCTGAGCTGTGTATTAAAGTCTAATGGTCACTTCTGTGTATCAAACATTGGCTTGGGTAGATGTGTTGGGTTGAGAATTTAATTTTATTGTATAGAATTCCAAACGCCTGTCCTCACCGGAGTTCTCCGAGGCCAAGTGACCGTGGGAAGGGGTTTTCTCTTTGGTTATCCTACTTCAGTGTAGACTCTAAGAGGAATGTCCCCTGCTGCATGTGCTTTGCTATGCTTTTCTGCAAGTGACAGAAGAGGCTCCCAGAGGGAGCTGGGGCTTAGCAAGGGAAGTGCGTTTTGCGTGCGTGCATATGCGCACGCACACGTGTTGCATGCACTCAAGTGGCTACAGAGGTGCTGATGCCTGGAGATTCTATGTGCAGATAGGTTAGCTTTAACAACAGTCTTGGTAACGCAGATTAGTTAAGACAATCATTGAACTGTGTTAAGCACTCAGGGCCCAGAGATAAAGATTATAATAAACCTGGATTCCAGGAGCTCATGCATTCACGAGGGAAACTAAAGCACAAGCCACTGACTCTAAAAAGTTTGGCACAGTCAGGTATGGTGGTATACACCTGTAATCCTAGCACTCAGGAGACAGAGGCAGGAGGATCATGAGTGTAAGGACAGCCTGGACTATATAGTAAGTTTCTTCCTCAAAAAAAAAAAAAAAGTAAACAGGGCTGAGGTTGTAGCTCATTTAGCAGAGTGATTGTCTAGCATGCAGGAAGCCTTGGGTTCCATTCCCAGCTCTGTATAAATCAGGCATGATAGTGCAAGCCTATAATCCTCTCGGGAGGTGGAGGCAGGAAGATCGGAAGTACAAGATCACCTTTGGTTACATACCACATTCAAGGCCAGCCTGTGATACGTGAAATCCTGCCCCCAACACCACCACCAAAAAAGAGAAAGAAACCAAATGAAAATGAAGAATATAGCATGTACCCTAAGAAATATAAATGAAAGGAGATGCAGGAGGAGAAATCACTTGCTTTGAGACTGCCTTGCTGAGGATGTGACACTTGACTGGGTCCCGAAGGACACTCATCAGATGCTTTCCAGCTAGAGAAGGGTGTTCCAGTCAGCACAGGCAAAGTCTCTAACACAGGTACTGCCCGTGGGAAAATGGCCCAGGACATATCAGGACTTCCCAAAGGAAACTGTGTAGTCTCCAGTTTCGTCTCACGCAGGCCTCTGTGTCTCTGGGAAGGAGGAGATGCTATATGTCCTTGTTTAACACTGAGAAGCCTGAGACTTCAGCTGGTCCCTGTTTTGACCAAGGAATTCACACAGCTTGGAGCCTGGACTGTAGCCCTTTGATGACAAGTCTGGGATTCCTTCCAAGAATGCTCTGCTGTGCCCCACACCTTGAAGGGATGGCCAGCATCCTAGGAATAGTCTGGTGACCCTGGGCCAATGCTTAGCACATCACTACCACCACCTCCCTTCTCTGTGAAACGGAGCCAGGAATAACTCACCAGACATCTAGATCTGGAGCATTGGGGCAGCAGCCGAGTCCCAGTAAGCCAGGTCACAGCCTGAAGTTCACAGGTGCGACTTCCCAGGCTTCCTGGAGGCTGGGAGGGAGAGCTTCCAGGTCAAACAGATCCAGGGCAGTCTGGGAGGGAAGCTGGGACTTGCGCAGAAAAGAAGTGAAGGACGAAGCAGCTTCCTCATCCAGATCTGGAGAGGTGGGCCACGATGACCGTCAGGCATGTACCTCATGCCTCTGTTGGGTCACAGCATCTTGTTTCAGCCTAGACACCCACATGCTCCCAGTACCTTCTGAGGGGAGCTGGGGAAGTCACTTGGGCCACACGCAGCCATGTCTCAGGCATTTCTCAAGCCTCTGATTTGTGTTAGGGTCTTAAGAAATTGACAAGAAACCACTCAGATGAATGGGAATTTAAACAGTGTGTGTTTCATGACTAGAGGGTTCTTGCCGAGGAGAGAGGGACTGAGTTACCCTGTGAGGTGATGTGGTAACCCTTTGAAGGTTCTGAACAGAACTCAGTGCGCCTGGGAGGGAGGGAGAAGCCGCAGAAGACAAAACACAAAAGAGCTGCAGAAAAGAGGGCAAGCAAGGGTTAGATGCCATGCTAAGCGGTGACCCATGCATTTATTAATTCATTTGATCAGTATTCTGAGATTCTATTATATTCTAAGTTCAGCGCCAGCTTATAAGTGAGCAGTGCTTTTTAAAAGGCTTTAACATCCATTTATTCACTCATGGGGGATACGCATGTGCCACAAGCACTTTGTGGAGCTCAGAGGACAGCATTTCTGTTTTTTAAAGATTAACTTGTGTGTGATGGGTGGGTGGGTGCGTGCGTACATGTTGCTGGCATTGGCAGGGAATGGGTGTCTGATTCCCTGGATCTGGAATGATAAGCAGGCTATGAGCTGCCCAATGTGGCCACGGGGGATGGAGCATGGGTCCTCTGGGAGAGTAATTTAAGAGCTGCAGCATCTCTCCATCCCTTGGAGGAGAGCTAGCAGCAGTTGGTTTTCTCCTTCCGTCATGCTGGTCCCAGGGATGAACTTGGATTATTAGCAGGCTTGGCAGCGGGTTCTTTAACCCACTGAGCCATCTGGTTGGCTGAATGTACAATGTAATGTTTAATAAATGCTAATTTTCCCCCACACATATGGAGTCAATAGTCCATGGGGCCCAAAGGAAGGTTGTATTGCAGCTTCTCTCATTGAGGGATAGCTGAATACAATAATATAACTACTGTTAGGTGGCACAACCTTTAATTCCAGCACTCAGGAGGCAGAGGCAGGCAGATCTCTTGAGTTTGAGTCCAGCCTGGCCTACAAAGCAGGTTCCAGCACAGCCAGAAGTACAGAGAGAAACCCTGACTCTAAAAACCAAAAAGAAGAATATAATTACAAAGAGTAGAAGCAGTTTGTCTACTATACTATATACTATATACTATATACTATATACTATATACTATATACTATAGCAATAAGTATATATTTAAGCAAATTTCTGTATGCCTATATAATGGAATATTATGTATCAATTAAAGTGAAGTTTGAAAGCATAGGAGAAGTAGTTGTAGTTTTAATAGCATACAAAAGCAGATTTACTATGCTCTCTGGAAAAAGGGTAAAAGTCTAGATAGATGATAATCATTCACAAAAAAAGTTAGAATGAAAGGCTATAAAATGGCCCTGGGATATGGACAGGTGATAGGGTGGTCGATTAATAGGCACAAAGCCCTGGGTTCCATTCACAGCATAGTTTAAACCTGGAGTGGTGGTACATGCCTGGAATCCCAGCACATAGGAAATAGAGGTAGGAAGATCATGAGTTCAATGTCTTCCTAAGCTACATAGCTAGTTTGAGGACAGTTTAAGGCTAGAAGAGACCTTGCCTCAAAAAAGAGGGAGGGATGAGGCTGGAGAGATGGCTTAGCAGTTAAGAACACTGATTATTATTCCAAAGGATCTGGGTTCAATTCCCAGCACCCATATGACGGCTCACAACTGTCCATAACTCTAGTTCTAGGGGATCTGACACCCTGACACAGACATACATGAAGGCCAAACACTAATTCATATAATGATAAATAAATCTAAAGAAGATTTTGGAAAAAAAAGAGGGAGGAATACTACAAAATACCCCAAATATTAATTGTGGTTATGTCTCTATAGAGCAATCTTCCTGCACCAAGCAGCTTTTCTGTTAACCATGTGTTTATTTATTATTTTATTTATTTATTTTGTCAAGAAAAAAAAGGTTGGGTGTGGTGGCACACACCTGTTAATCCCAGCATTTAGGAGGTGGAGGAGGAGGATCAAGAGTTCAAAGCCATCCTCAGGAAAGAAATACGCCTGGACTACACTTGACCTCCTTTTTTTTTTTTTTTTTTTTTTCTTTAAGACAGAGTTTCACTGTGTAGCCCTGGCTGTCCTGGAACTGACTTTGTAGACCAGGCTGGCCTTGAACTCACAGACATCTGCCTGCCTCTGCTTCCTGAGTGCTGGGATTAACAGTGCCACAGCCACCTGGCTGAGTGTACTTCTTAGATGTACCTGCTTCCCAGGTACTCAGAAAGCCCAAGTGAATTAGATTGGCAGCTGACTACCAAACAGCAACCATGATCTTTTTGGTTCAAGTTTGACTTTCAGGAAGGCATTGGCGTTTACCTGCCCAACCACTGAGCTGATCATAGATGGTTGCTGTATACCTTACATGTTTTAGAAATTTAATAGTTTCATTTTTCTTTNATGGGCCACCACACCCAGTTACACCTGATCATTTTAAAACAACAACAGAAGGAAACAAGATGATGAACGAAACAAGAAGTACAAGTGGACTAAGGGGGAGGGATGGAGGGGTAAGACAGGTGGGTACCCGGGTACTGTGATTTAGGCATCATAATGCCTAGAGGACAGGGCTGGTTGTCTCAGTTACCTTAGGACAATCCCTGTATTAGTGCTGTTGGTCAGTCCCCTCTTCTCATCAGTGAAGGACAGAACACCTGCAGGGTGGGGGGGCATAGACTTTAGGTGATAGATCCGGAGCTCTGGTTGGTCCGATAAAATGTCTATCCCTAGCGGGACTGTCTTGCTGTGTGACCTTGGGCAAGTCAGGGCACCCCCCCAAGGTGACTCCCTGGCTACTCAATCCTCTGGAGGAGACTTCCCCCTGTGTTTCTAGAAAACTGAATGAACAGGAAGACAGCATAGGCGAACCGACTCCCCTCCCAGCATCTTTTTCCCTTCCCTCACTCTCTTCTGGTTGCACTGGGGTCTAATACATATACATCTGTTCTCTCTTTGCAGGAAATGATCGAAATGGCCTAGATTTCAACAGACAGGTAAGAACTTGGGTCAGAAAAATTCATCCTATAAATTCTGGGGGTGTCAGACAAATATAACATTTGTTGGTGATTATTCTCAGTCATCCCTTCTAGAGAGCTCTGGTGGGGGGGGGTTGCTTTCGTGAGTGTCTGTAGTTGGGATAACTACCTGCTGAGCTTCAGCCCTTGACTGAGCCTCAGGGGATCTATGGCGTGAACTGTCGAGGATGGAGAGGAAGTTGCAGAGCCCCAAGGAACAAAGCGGCTCTTCCATAAGAAACACTTGACCCAACGCAAGTTGATAAAGGCCAAGGCAGGGAAAGAAGCATTCAGACTGAAACTCTTGGGGACTGGGGAAGCAGCCTGGGGGAGGGGGCACAGTGCTTGCTTGGCGTGCAGGAGGCCTTTGGTTCCATCCCCAGTATCAAGGAAACTGGGCCTGGTGGCCAAAGGAAGATCAGAAATTCAAGGTCATCCTTTGCTCCTAGCAAGTCAGCTGTCTCAAAACAGGAGTGTGTAACCAGGCTTGGGAAATGGAAGCACTAGCTTAGGATTTCGGAAGGCTCCTAAAGCAGGTGAAGTTAGACATAATTCGGAAGAGCATTGCACAGAGCCACGTGGAGTTGAACAATAGCAGAGAAACCAATGGGAATGGTATAGAGAAAGTTGAAATGACTTTGTCAAGGTAACAAGTTGGTGGGAAGCCTGGGGGGGGGGAGTAAGGTAGGGTGGTGTTGGGGAGCAGAAGTCTGGACTGATAACAATAAAGGGAAGCTGGGGGGTGGGGCTAAGGGTAGACACAAGGCCAGGAAGCCTAGGTGTTTGCTTCTGTTTCTGCCAGTCTCTAACTGGTTAACTTGTGTGTGTGTGTGTGGGGGGGGGTGGTCTTAGATGATCACCAGGCTCCTTTCCTATACTTTGATACTCCCAGTCCAGGTGTGGGTGGAAATCTGGGAAGGAACCGAGTCAAATGTGCATTACAGGAATTGCATATATTCCTGTGTTTTCTTATCTGAAGATGGAATCCAAAGTTACTACTAACATTTCCTAAAAAGGTTGTTCACTCTAGAAGCATTCTTTGTGGCTAAAAAGAGGGTAGAATCCTAAACCAAAACCTCTCAGACAGGCAAGTGATCCACTTTTGTTCATCGGAAAGGCTGAGAACTCTGTCAACAAATGAAAACCACTACGCTCCCCCTGCCCTGGAGATCAGGGGTCATAGACCCCATCAAAGAGAGATCTGGGTTATCTATGAGGAAGGACTCCCAGCTTAAGCAGGATATTAAATTCTGGAGTAACTAGAGGTGAAGACTACAGAATTAGCTTCTTGCTCCATAGCACTAAATGGGAGACAGGTTCCTCCTATCTGAGAGAAAATTCCAGCCAGGCAGACATGGGAGCCCCACCTGGTATACTCGTGCTATGGGAAGCAGGATTATTACTATGAGTTTGAGCCCAGCTTGAGGTGCAGAGTTAGACCCTCAACTGTCCCCAACAAGATGGGACAGAGTTGTAATCTGGAGAGGGGGTTGGAGGGAGAGACTTGCTGCCTAGGTATTGCACCCTTCCCTGGGACTTGGCTCACGTTCACAGCCTCTCAAGGCTCCTCTTCTCTGCTCCTGTCCCTTCAAGGCCATCAGATCTCAATATCCACACTCTCAGAGCACCCTCCTGCCTCTGCTTGGCAGTCACGTCTATTTCCCCTGTACATCCCAAGGGAAGGCAGCCCACCGTCACTGACCACCAATGCTGCAGGCCCTTTATCTCATATCATTCCGACTGCATCCAGGAGATAATTATGTGTTGCTAGCCTGACTCTACGGGTGAGGAAATTGCCTTCCAGGCAGCCCCACCTTTTTCAGCAAGGACCTGAGAGGTGAAGCAATTTGACAAAGGTCATGCAGTTGGTCAACTGGCTGGGCCAGGATTTGAACCCACGCCTCCGATTTTAGCGCTTATTTTCCCTTGGTTCCTTTGCTGAATTCTCCTCTGCATCTCTCCATCTAGATACAGCATCCTTGGGGAGAGGCCTGGGAGCAAAGCCTGCGGATGACCTCATTATGACTAAATGGGAGGCAGAGGGAGTAGGGAGAGGACACAAGGAAAGCGCGACTATGCTCAGACACAAACAAGGTGTTGTCAGACTTCCCCAGAGTGAAGGAGTCTGTTGCCCTTGCTGCAGCCCCTGTGCAAAGCCCCAGGCTAGTTGGTGCAACTCGGGAGTTGCAGTCTGGAGCTGGTTGAACTGTAGTTCTGAAGTTGCATGATTCAGGGGTGTTGACTCATCTACCGTGTGTGAAGTATGACCACGCCGAGCCAGTGATCTTTAGGAGACGGTTGGGTACAGGCGAAGGACCCAGGAGTAGAAGTGCTTCTTTGTAGTGAGATTTTGTTTGTGCTTTCACAAATAAGTCTGAAGATCAGAGTGCAGAGCTAAACCACAAGAGGTCAGGCAGTGGTGGCACACACCTTTAATCCCAGGATTTAGGAGAAAAACAGAGGCAGACAGATCTCTGTTTAGTTCAATGCTACCCTGGGTTACTCCAAATTGATCCAGTCTAAAAGACAGAGCTCACACAAAGGTGATCCCAGCACTTGGGATCATATGCCTTTAATCCCAGTACTAGGGAAGTAGAGACAGGAGTGATATGGTTGGGTGGGGAGAGGAATATAAAGTGGGAGGAGACAGAAGCTCAGTACAGTCAGAGGCAGCAGTCTGAGAAGCAATCAGTCTGGAGGATACAGTCATTCTGAGGATGCAGTCTGAGGACAGGATCGCCCCTTTGCTCTGAGCATTGGCAGAGGTAAGAACCCTAGTGGCAGCTTGGCAGTGGTGGCGCAAGCCTTTAATCCCAGCACTCAGGAGGCAGAGGCAGGTGGATCTCTATGAGTTTAAGGTCAGCCTGGTCTACAGAATGAGTTTCAGGACAGCTCCAAAGCTACAGAGAAACCCTGTCTTTAAAAACAAAAAACAAACAAACAAAAAATTCGAACAAACAAAAAAACAAACAAGACTCCGAGTTTTTATTATTAAGAACAAGTAGAATTTGTGGCACACCTCTTTGTCCTAGGGCAGACACAATGGGATTGAGAGGTAGCAGGAGGTCAGATACTTGGATAGAGGCAAGCAGGGGCCTCCAATGTTGCCTGCTCTTTGTTAGTTGCTGGCTTCTCCCTTTTGAGCCCGAGCTTCACCATGAACAAAATGAAGAGGTTTGGATATGGTGTCTCCAAGATTCCTATAATGTATGTTCTAAGGAAGCACTAATGAGTTGGACTGGGGTGTCCACTTTTGTTTGAGACAGAGTCTCCAGTGGCTCATTCTGCCTTCAAGTTCACTAAGTAGCTGGTGATGACCTTGAACCTTTGACTCCTGCCCCTGACTTCTGAGTACACTACCTCAGCTGTCATTATTATTTATATTCTTATAAAAGAAATGGGGCCGAGAGTTAGCCTGACCTGTAGAATTCAAGGAAAAGTAGATCCTTGACAGCCTTTCTAGACTTTTCGATCTTGGGCTATACAATGAAAAGAATCCTTTGTAATGCTGGAGCAACGGCAGAAAGACTCAGGAGGTCAAATTGCTACCCTCTGCTGGTTCCCTGGATATCAGTTGTTCTTATTTTTTTTTAAATATTTATTTATTTATTTGTTATGTATACAATAGTCTATCTGTGTGTATGCCTTCAGGCCAGAAGAGGGCACCAGACCTTATTACAGATGGTTGTGAGCCACCATGTGGTTGCTGGGAATTGAACTCAGGACCTTTGGAAGAGCAGGCAATGCTCTTAACCACTGAGCCATCTCTCCAGCCCCATCAGTTGTTCTTATATGTGAGACAAGGGGTGCCCCTTGTAAGAAGAGAAATTACAGTCTGAGCAGAGAATTCTGTAAGGAATAAGGATACTGAGCTCGGCAATATTGCCTGAGGATCTCTCTGAAATGAGGGTCCTGGAAGTGTGTGGCTCAGGACCAGTGGGACTCTTAACTGGCAGAAAGTGTCGAGAGTGTTCCAGGCATAGAAGACAGTGAGTATGAAGACTTCACGCAGAGAAAGGGCTCAATCTGGGGAAACTGGAGAGGCCAGGGAACAAGCTGGCAGAAAATGAAGCCTGAGCTGTGGGTCGGGCCAAATCAGGAAGACCTCTGTGTGCTAGCCATGAAGTTCAGAACTTCTGCAGGGAGTAGGGGCTCACGAGGCATTTCAAACATAACTAATACCAGTCAAGGGCAGAGCACTGATGGGGCACACGGGTGAGGAAGAGAAGGAGGACAGATGGAGAACGGATGCTGGATAGGGTAAGTGGGATGGTGGTGTAATGGACAGAGCTGGTGTATCATCAGAGCCACCTCACCTGAGCTCAAATCCTGGCTCTGTGCTCCATGATTGTGTGACCTTGGGCATGTTCCTCTATCTCTGCGTGGCTCAGTCTCATCTGGAAGATGGTTGAAAATAATGTTATCTGTTGCATGGGGTGGTTGTGGAGTTCAAAGGTGACATGAGTATGTGCCCCCTACACAAGATCCTGAACACATAGACTGTAGCATTTTTCTGTGACTAGCACATCACTGGTTGGGAAGAGTCTCAGATTTGAGAGAACCCTCTTTGAGATATGATCAGCGGGTGTTAGGGCAACAAGGTAGATGTAGACCAAAAAAGAGGAGGCTGAGTAAGATGTAACCTTGAGGCCTCTTAGCGCTGGTAGGAATGCCATCCAAAGACAAGAGGGCAGAGCCAGGGCCAGCTCATTCAGCGGTGGGTGGAGGAGGGGGGATGGGGATACGGAGGTACAGGTACTCATAGTTAGTGAGAAGTTTGGATCTGGAGCCCAAGCTGGACATGGGTCAGGACTGAGGCTACCCTGATTCATGCTCCATGAAGAGATGAAGGGATGCACTCAAGGAAGGGAGAAGGAGCTCTCAGAGATGGGCTAGAGACAGGGTGCTTGTAGATGCTTCTAAGAAGGGGTGGTGATGCGGAGTAGAGGAGAGCCAACCTGAGGCAGGGTAGGTTTTGTGATGATGGGAACAGTGTGCAGAGATACTGGTGAGCCCCGTCTAACAGTGGGAGAGTAAACTGAGGCAGGCAATGGTGGTGGCCTGTGTAGTCCTTGGTGAGAGCCAATACCAAGCAACCATGGTTGGGAGTTGAATAAGTTAAGGAAGTGATGAAACTTGTACTGCAGAACCCCCTTTCAAGGAAGGGGATTGTGAAGGTGTCAAAGCATTGGCTTAGAAAGAACATTGTAGAAAAAAGGTTTTGGGCTCTGAGGAGGCAAGAAGTGGGAAGATGCAACCTAGACAGGGGATATGGTAGTGGCACCCAGGGGAACCCAGTGGAGGCCTTAGGTGATGAGCAGGGCTCTTCTGAGAGGGATGGAGGCTGCCTTGAATGGTTTGGAGACTTTCTATTCTGTTTTGTTTGAGACAAAGTCTCATGTAGCCTAGGCTAGCCTTGAACTCACTATGTAGCCAAGGTTGGCCTAGA
The DNA here is from genome assembly GCF_014885135.2 of Alexandromys fortis. NCBI lineage: Eukaryota > Metazoa > Chordata > Mammalia > Rodentia > Cricetidae > Alexandromys > Alexandromys fortis. The sequence continues at coordinate 1,885,555 of NW_026068059.1, read as the reverse complement.
ATCCTTTTGCCTCTATCTCCGAAGCTCCAGAATTACAAAGGTAAACAGCCCCCTAATTCTGTGAGCCACCAAGAAAGTCTGAAGCAAATTGGAAAATTTATTTTAAAAATTTCTTGGCATGATGGCTCACCTCTGTAATCCCAGCACTTGGGAAGCATAGGCAGGTAGATTTCTGTGAGTTTGAAGTCAGCCTGGTTTACATAGTAAGTTCCAGAGCAACCGGGCAGCATAGTGAGACCCTATATTAAAAAAATTAGGGGCTGGAGAGATGGCTCAGTGGTTAAGAGCATTGCCTGTTCTTCCAAAGGTCCTGAGTTCAATTCCCAGCAACCACATGGGTGGCTCACAACCATCTGTAATGAGGTCTGGTGCCCTCTTCTGGCCTGCAGACATACAGAGAGACGAAAATTGTATACATAATAAATAAATAAATGTTAAAAAAAATTAATAAAATTTGCCTGGCGGTGGTAGCACATGGGAGGCAGAGGCAGAAGGAGCTCTGTGAGTTCAAGGCCAACCTGGTCTATAGAGTGAGTTCCAGTCAGCCAGAGCTACACGCGGATACCCTGCCTAGATAAACAAACAAACAAAAATTAACAAAATTCTCTAATTTGAATAAAAAGGAGAAAGCTAGGAAATTTACATTTAAAACAATTTACTTCCAGCAAGCAAATCCTTGGACACCCCCCTGAAAGGATTAATGAGATGGCTGTATGCTTATGCCTCTCTGAATGCAGACAGGGTTTGAAACTGTCCATTGGCAGTTCAAACAAAATAAAACAAAAATGTCCTCATCAACATGGAACTAGGCATTCTGTGCATATGTGTAATCCAAGTTCTCAGGAGGCTGGATGGGGGAATCACCCCAGTGTGAGGCTAGCTCTCAGGAGGCTGGATGGGGGGTCACCTCCAGTGTAAGTGAGCTCTCAGGAGGCTGTATGGGGGGGGTCACCCCCAGTGTGAGGTGAACTCTCAGAAAGCTGGATGGGGGGTCACCCCCAGTGTGAGGTGAACTCTCAGAAAGCTGGATGGGGGGTCACCCCCAGTGTGAGGCTAGTTTGGATAGTGAGTTTAAAGTCAATTTGTTACAGAATATGACTGTTCTCAATCCAAAACAAATTTTTTTTAATTAAAAAGGAATTTGGGCCTGAGTTTATAGTTTAGTGGCAAAGCATCTGTTTGGCTTCTGTGAAGCCCTGTTGGATATATAATACCACCAACAAAAAGAAAACAATCTGTGCTCTGGTGGTGCACATCTTTAATCCCAGCACTTGGAAGACAGAGAGGCAGGTGAATCTCTGAGTTCGAGGCTATCCTGGTCTATAGAGCTAGTTCCAGGACATCCAGGGCTATACAGAGAAACCCTGTCTTGAAAAACCAGAAAGAGGGGGAGGGCGGGAGGGAGGGAAGGAGGAAGGGAGCGAAAGAAAGAGAGAGAGAGAGAGAGACACAGAGAGAGAGAGAGACAGAGAGAGAGAGAGAGAGAGAGAGAGGAATAGAAATACAAAAAGCAGCATATATATACCCAGGGAAAGTGCATGCTGAGTGTGCAAAAGGACCAGGAAGATAGTTCCGGTCAGTGCACTGCCAACTGATTAAGCACCAGGACCTGAGTTTGGATTCTCCAGAACTCCAGAACCCATGTAGAAAATCTGGGCATGGTTGCCCTTATATGTAATATAACACATGGGCAGAGCTTTCTGCCCCACTAGTCAAGCCAATGACGAATGACGGGTTCAGTGAGAGACCTTGTCTCAAAAGATAAGGTAGAGAGGAAGCTGTCTGATGAGTTCCCATGCACACACACGTGAATACACGCTCATGCACACACAAACACACATACACACAAAGTCTATAAAAGAGCTGGGCATGGCGATGCATACCTGTAATCTGAGCACTTAGGAGGGATAGCTAGGAGAATCACAAGTTAGGGTCACTCTCAGGTACAAATGGAGTTTGAAGCCAGCCTTGCCTTCATAAGACTCTGCCAAAGAGAGAGGAAGGAAGAAAGAAAGAAATGGAAGGAAGGGCAAAAGATAGTTTGTGTTTGCATGCAAGTTGGAATTGGGGTGTTAGTTTTGTGATTAAAGACCAACCATTTGCCAACTTAAATGTCCCGTGGGGCATTTGAAGATACTGCAAAAGCTGTTTGTAACACGAACAAATGTTTCTTGTTTGGCTCCGTGTCCTGCGGCACTACACAACTCTAAGGCAGACTCTGCCCAGTGAATTTGAGTGGAGCCGCCTGTCATTAGGACAGCCAGCAAAACAACCCCATGGACTTCAGCAGACGAGCCGTCCCGCCTGCCAAGAGGATGCCACTTCTGCTGCGCCAAGAGCCAGAGCCAGATGAACCTCTGGCTGTTGTCCTTATACATAGAGATACAGGAAGTGAGGCATGGGAGCTCGCCCTGGTCATGGAAACGGGCTCCCCAGAAATATAACACATCCTCTGTGTCCTGGAACTCAGTTTGCTATCTAGCCTAAAAATGTCAGGGTGAGAACACTGGAGGACCTAGAGAGTCGCTTCTGTTGCTTATCTCTTCTCTCTCTCTTGTTTTTTCGAGGCAGGGTTTCTCTCTGTAGCCCTCGCTATCCTGAAACTCACTCTGTAGACCAGGCTGGCCCAATTCAGAGAGCTGGCTGCCTCTGCCTCCCAAGTGTTGGAATTAAAGGCATGCACCACCATGCTGGGTACTTCTTGCCACTCATTATCCTGCTGTCTGCAAAGCTTAGTCCACTTGGTACTGAGGCTGCTGCTAAGGCAGGAGCAGCTGATACTGAGCCTCAGGCCATAGTACAAGCATGGCTGGCAAAAGGGCACATTAAAAAAAAAATCTTAACTACATTATTTTTTTAATTTAAGAATTTTGAGAATTTTATTCATGAGTACACTGTATTTGCATCATTTTTAAAGACATTTATTTATTGGAGAGATTCAGTGACTAATATGAGCAGTTTATATCCCCAAGTAATTCTTTTTTTTAAATTGATTTTATTGAGCTCTACATTTTTCTCTGCTCCCCTCCTTGCCTCTCCCCTTCCCTTTAACCCTCTCCCATGGTCCCCATGCTCCCAATTTACTCAGGAGATGTTGTCTTTTTCTACTTCCCATGTACATTAGATCCATGTATGTCTCTCTTAGGGTCCTCATTGTTGTCTAGGTTCTCTGGGATTGTGATTTGTAGGCTGGTTTTCTTTGCTTTATGTTTAAAAACCATTTATGAGTGAGTACATATAATAATTGTCTTTCTGGGTATGTGTTACCTCACTCAAAATGATGTTTTCTAGCTCCATCCATTTGCCAACAAATTTCAAGATGTCATTTTTTTTTCTGCTGTGTAGTACTCCATTGTGTAAATGGACCACATTTTCCTTATCCATTCTTCAGTCGAGGAGCATTTAGGTTGTTTCCAGTTTCTGGCTATGACAAACAATGCTGCTATGAACAGAGTTGAGCAGAAATCTTCACCTCTCTAAAAGTGTACGAGTTTTATCAGTGCTTTCCCATTCTAGCTTGGGGAGGTGCTGCACCTCAGCTCCCAGAATTTGGGAGGTGAAGGCAGGATGACCAGAAGTTCAAGGTCACCCACTGCAAGAAAGCAAATTGATGGTTAGCCTCGGCCTTATGAGATCCCATCTCAGATCCTCTGTCAAGAAAAAAAGAGTCATTGAATGGAAAGAGTGTAAGCCAGGGCCACCTCCGCAAAGAATAAGCTGGCTCGACTAGGTGACTAGGGAGGGGTGGAGCAGAGTTTTCAGGCAGAAGATAATCGACAAGATTAAGTGACTCTACCGATTTCCCCACCACAGCCATCGTGTATATGATAATGTGTCATTCATTGGCATTTGACCGTGCTCCAGACACCACATAAGAAGTGTTTTTACAAACATTGTTTCTTTTAATATGTGTAGCAACCCTGTTAGGTAGTTGGCGTCGTCCCCAGTCTATAGGTGACTAAACCAAAGCATTGAGGGGTTAAGAGATTTCTCATGCCACGCTATACACAATATTCAGGTTGAAAGCTGGGCCGATGAGTCTCCCAGTCCACAGTTCTATAGCCCTGATGCTCTGCTTGTCTTGCACAGGGTGGTTTGATGAAGAGGTACAGCCAGCCAGGTTGCCCTGGTTACTGACTCCTCTTTATAACTTAGTTTTCTCATCCAAACTTGAGATCAGTAACTGTGTTGACTTCCCACGATGTCTTAAGAATGAATGCAGATCTATACAATACTCGAGAGTGCTGGCATACAGTAGCCTGCCGATAGTCATCAGCCCTTAATACTTGCCGATAAAAGGAAACCAGTATCTCTTCTTCTTGGCTGGACTTAGACCAGGTGGGTCAGGCTATAGATGCTTCTAGAAAGGCCATTACCCACCCTCCCCCAAGGCTCTGTCATCTTCTGGTCTAAGCTTCCCCAAGCTTGGACAGGGATGCAACAATAAACGCGTGTGCTTTTGCAGAGGTGATTTGCCCCCCTTTGCCAGCCATACTTGATGCTTTGGGCTAAGAAACAGTTAACAGCTGTTTCTTATTTACAGCCTGGGCAGAACCCTCAGTACTGAGTAAACCAAGCCTTTTAGAGAGGAGGGTAGGGTAGTGAGTGGCAGGCAGGAACAGGAGGCTTCTCCAGACTGTTGTCACAGAAACCACGAGAGAGGCTTTGTGCAGTAAGGAGATTAGGTCTGAGTGTTCAGGCCCCAGTAAGTTCTGCGGTTACTTGTGGGTCCAATCTAGAAACCTCTCTTTACCCAGGTTGTTGGATCCTGTTGTGGAACTAGCTCTTGTAGACCAGGCTGGCCTCGGACTCACAGAGATCTGCCTGCCTCTGCCTCCCGAGTGCTGGGATTAAAGATGTGCGCCACCACCGCCTGGCCTCCCTTATTCTCTAAGCATCAAAGATATAGGCTGTCCTGGAAGATGTCAGTAAGTGGCCTTTCATGTGCACAGATGCTTGTGAGGCTACACGTGGGGCCAGCGATCTCCCTTCCTGTACAGTCTCTTTGGAACACAGGTCTTAAAAGAGGAGCCGGTTTTGGTTCCAAACAGTAACAGAAGTCAACACCATTTATTGAAGCTTTAGTTTACAGAAGTCAATGACTGTACACAGTATAAGCAGTAGCTCATTAAAACCTCACACTGGACTGTGATTATTATACCTAGCGTGAACAAAGCTCTAGGCCCCATCACCACAAAAACAAGCAAAACAAATCTATAACAACCCAGAGAGGTTGATTCGTTTCATACTGATTTCCATTTTAAGGTGGGGAAGAGGTCAAGCGACTCCCTAAGAGCCTGAGCTCCAGCCTAGGAGGCCGGGTACCCGGCACTTTCCATAGGTTCTACTTTATTTGAGATTGCTTAATCCTTACGACAGCCAGTGAGGTAAGCGTTGCTATTCCTATTACAGAGCTGGAGAAACTACAGCTCAGAGAGGTTCCGTAACTTCCCTGTGGAGGGCCTTGGCGGCCAGGTAGGCCTGTCTGACTTCTCACCACACCAGGCTAGTTTGAGAAAGAGAAGCAGGGGTGAGCAAAGAGAAAGGAGACTCCCGCTAGTGATGCCCTGACTGAGTCTTACCCAGAGCCCCTCACTGGATGACCTGTACTTTTCCACACCGAACCTTCTCACTCCTACCATCTCCTGCAGACCTCTCCTGCCTGGGGCTTGCCAGTGGGGAAAGCAGAGATCATATCTTCGCCTCATGGAGGGTTGCCAGGTGAAGGGGTGGGGTGCAGAAGCGTTCCCACCCAGAGAGGGTTCCCCTGGCCCTGGGAGTTACCACCTCCCTGGGCTGTTCGTGAGAAGGGTACAGGTAGGAGAGCCTGTTTTCATGTTGTGCCTGCAGGCCAGGGGCGGGGCCTGGCTTTCTCTCTGCCCTAAGGCAGAGGGCTTCCTGGGAGACTGCCCTAGTATCTCTTTGAGAATATTTCTCGAGGAATTATAGCTTCAAATGAAAATATTCCTATTTCCACCAGTCTGGGGCCCCTCTGCTGGGCTTTAGTGTGTTTGCTCTGGTTTTTTTTTTTTTTTTAGAGATGAACCATTATAATCTTTATTATGCTTTTATTTATTTATTTATTAAAGATTTCTGTGTCTTCCCCGCCACTGCCTCCCATTTCCCTCCCCCTCCCCCAATCCAGTCCCCCTCCCTCATCAGCCCAAAGAGCAATCAGGGTTCCCTGCCCTGTGGGAAGTCCAAGGACCACCCACCTCCATCCAGGTCTAGTAAGGTGAGCATCCAAACTGCCTAGGCTCCCACAAAGCCAGTACGTGCAGTAGGATCAAAAACCCATTGCCACTGAGCACCGGACAGAAATCTCAAGGTCCAAATCAGGAGCAGAAGGAGAGAGAGCACGAGCAAGGAACTCAGGACCGCGAGGGGTGCACCCACACACTGAGACAATGGGATGTTCTATCGGGAACTCACCAAGGCCAGCTGGCCTGGGTCTGAAAAAGCCTGGGATAAAACCGGACTCGTGTTTGCTCTGTTTATGCTAAGACCAGGTCACCTCACACTGTGCGTTTCTTGCTTGATTATTTACAAAAGACTGCTTTAAACCAATAGGTTTGCCCTCTGGAAAGCCTGTGCAAAAGCCAGGCATGTAAACCTAGCACTGGTGGCTAAGGCAAGAAGATCACTGAGAGGCCAGCCTAAGCCATGGTGTAACAGCCTTCCTTAAACAAAAATAAGAGGCCAGGTGCATTGGCAAACACCTTTGATACCAGTACTGAGGAGACAGAGCAGGCCCATCTCTGAGTTCAAGGCCAGAGTTACACAGTGAGAGACGGTGCCTTAAAAACGGTGGAGCTGTAGCTCAGTAAACAGGGCGTGATGGTGCATGCTTGTGATCCCAGCACTTGAGATCAGAAGTTCAAGCCTAGCCTCAGCTATAGAGAAAGCTGGAAACCAGCCTGTGATAGACAACCTGTCTCAAACAAATAAAAATCCTGGGGCGGTGGGGGAGGGGAATGTGTGTGAATGAGACTTTCAGACTTTGCTATAGATAAGGAAACTGAGGCATAGAATTCTAAAAGGACTTGCAGTAGAGGGACATAGTGGGACTTAATCCCCTTCATTTAGTGCTGTGGTCACAGGTCGTTCAACCACTTACCCTTGCCTTCATCTTCATCACCCCACAGCCCTCTAGGCTTCTGTGGCTTGTACCTGAATTGTGTGTGGACAGTTGACCTCTTTTATCCCATGGCACAGCCCTCCCCAAACCCCTCTGACTCCTATTCCCTGAGGATCCCAGTCGGAGCTTGTTTTGCTTGTCTTTATAGACCCCTCTCCTGCCCTGGCATCTTCTGTGTGCTCCCTAGATTTGTTTACACGGATTGCCACGGGAAGCTCCAGTCCAACCCTGCAGAGGACAGTGTGGTAGCCGCAGGTCCTGGATGCACCCTGCTCAGCTCTATGCTCAGGAGCTGTGCAACCAGGGCACTGGTGAGCTCCATGCCTCAGTTTCCCCTCTGCAAAATGGAAGGGAATAATAACATTAAACATAACAAAATGAACTCCAGGAGAATGTGTCTGCACAAAATAAATGTTCTTCTTGGTGGGTATATTCTTAGTTTCAAATGCTGAAGCAAGATTGGTCTCCATTGCACCGCCTTTGCACCAGCCTACCTCCAATGAGCCCCTTCTTCTCAGGATTGCCCTTGGGCAGGCTCTGGAGCCCAGCTGACAGTTCTGCTTAGGCCTCCCCATCTGCTGGCCCTCCCCCGAGTCTCCTTACCTATGTCCATGTGCACAACCCAGCCTGTTACTAAGCAATGAGGAGAGAGATATGGCTGTCTTGAAACACACAGGCATGCCTCACTGCACCTAAACGAGTGATTTTTGAGATATTTACATAAATCACTTTGGTAAGTGGTATCTTATTTTTTCATCACCTAGAGAGCCTGCATTAAAGAAATACTAGCCAGGTGGTCTAAGCCTATAGTCCTAGCAGTTGGGAGTTCAAGGACATTCTCAGCTATATAGCAACTTTAAGGCCAGCCTGGGCTATATGAGACCCTGTCTTTAAAAAAAAAAATTGGGGCTGGCAAAATGGCTCATTGAGTAAAAGCTGCCAAGACTGACAATGTGAACTTCAACGCTGGGACAGACATGGTAGAAAAATAATCCTCTGACCTCCTTATTTGAACTGTGGTACATGAACACTCACACACATACACACATTCATACATACTCACTCCTGAACACACACACATACATGCACATGTACAAAGTAAATACATGTAATATATTTGTTTAAGTGCTAGGTTGAATCTTTTCAGAAAACAATGCTTTTTTTGGGAGGGGGCACAATTGAACCCAAACATCAATAGGGCTTCTTGAATGTGAGTTACATAATAATCTCACTTTTCCTTACTGTGTATTTGTGTGTGTGTGTGCGCGCGCGCGCGCGCGCGCGCGCGTGTAATGTATGCACAGATATAATCGTCCATAGGTGCATACGGAAGCCAAAGGAGTACATTCCATGCTCTACTTGCCACCATATTTTTTTGGGATGCACAGATTCTCAGTGAACCTGGAGCTAGGCTAGTTGATTGCAGCCCTGTCTCTAATGCTCCCTATCCCTGCCTCGGAGCTGGGATTACAGGTGTATGTGATTAGGCCTGGCTTTTACCATGTGCACAGGATTTTAAAATCAGGTCCTTGTGCTTGAGTAGTAAGCACTCACCCTCTGACTCCTTTCCGGAGCCCCTGTCACTGTTTTTGAGACTATCTCAAGTAGCACAGGCTGACTTCAACTTTGCTTTGTAACTGGCTTTGAACTCCTGATCTTCTGAACTCTGGGATTTATGGCTATGTGCCACCATGCCCAACTCCTAATAAGTTTGGAGGTTTGGACCCTTAATCCTACCTTACTCAGTAGGAAAGGGCATTTTTCATCAAGCCTTACAACCTCAGTTCCTCATCATGGGAAGAGGGAACGGACTTCAAGTTGTTCTCTGGCCTCCAGACGTGTGCCACGGCATGTGAGTTACATATTAATCTCACTCTTTCCCTTCTTGTGTGTTTAAGTGTGTGTATGTGCATGTGTATGTGATACATGCAGACATGCCACAGCATGCTTCCTACACGGGTAGGCAGTAGAAAAAACATGCCGATCTCTTACTCCCCTCCATCCTGGGTGCTGTGAATGGCTGCCCTCCCCTTGGGTAGCTCTCCTATCTGCTGTCAAAGACTTTTCTCCTTTGGAGCCACAGACTTGCTCCTTTTCCAAGGAAGGTGAGCTTATTGGGTTTATGCAAACAAACACTCTAGTCAGCTCTGGGAAATATTTCCCAACTTCACATCTTGCTGCTAGGCCCTGGAGCTGTTTGTGGAGGCACCCTAGCTCTTGGCCAAGTGGGTGTTGAGTGCTGGGGCCTGTATCTAGGGACCCAGGGTGTGAACAGAACTCTGCCAACTCTGTGTGAGCTTGGTCATTCAGCTACTATCCCAAGTCAAAACAGCCCTCTATAAAGACCCCTAAGAAGCCATTTGACTTCTTTGTCTCCTGCCGTCCTGGCCATTTTAATGGAAACAACATGATGGGGATGGGGTCATTCTTGACATCTGTACCATGGTGGTGGTTTGGCTTTTCATCAACTATGGACATAGGTTGTGGTTGAAACTCTAGGGTACAGAGTCACCCAGATTCTTAGGCCTAAAGTGCCAACGAGGCTGATGCCCCTGTCCTCAGTAGAGATTCATAGATCTACCTGTCCCGGCATGAGGACTTTCTTCTTCCCACCTTCCATCCTGTGCCTTGTCCTGTTGGATATTCCCAGTCTAAGATCCCATGCCTCAGTTTATGCTCTCTTCAGCGAAAGTAGAAAATAGAAAACAAATTGAACTTTTGTAAAACTGGACATATTCCATTCTTATAAGTCAAGATTTTGCTTGCACTGGAGCTGAAATATTTATGTTATATAATGAAATAGTGGTGAAAGCGGGTGGTACTACTTTAACATCTTCCTGTGTATGCATTGTGTGTCTCTGTGTGTGCACGCACACACATGTATCTATGCACTCACATGAGTAGAGGTCAGAGATCAACTTTGGGTCTCATTTCTTTTGCATTGTCCACTTTAAGTTTTAGAGAGGGGGGTCTCTCTTTGGCTTGAAGTTCACTGAAGCTTGACTGGCTGGCCTTTGATCTCTGGGGATTTGCCTGCCTCTACCTCCCCAGTACTGGGATTATAAACAGGTGCCAAGCTTTTTTACACAGGTTCTGAGGCTTAAATCCAGGTCTCCGTGCTTGCCTGGTAAACACTTTACAGACAGAGCCATCTTTCCATCTACTTAACATTCTTATTTGGCAAAATAAACCTACCGAAATTCATCAAGAGAAAAAAAAAATATTGCCAGTCATGAACCTTAAAAACCCGGGCGTGGGAGACTCTGGTACGCAGAACCCACATCACATCTGTGCGAGATGGCCTGTGTCAGTTAGAAGAGCACACACAGCTCTTCTGGATGTGTTCAGCTCTCTGCGTAAAAGGGAGCCAACCTCAGTGCTGTGGGGTGAGGTGTCAGGTCCTCTTAGCTCCAGGCCCGAGTGGGTCCCGTTTACAGCGCAGTTAGGAGTCAACCCCCACCACCTTCCCAGGCAAACACCCTGACTTTGGTACCCCATTCCATATATCCTGTTTCCTGCTGCTTTCCCTGTGTGGGGGTTCTCAACCTTCCTAACGCTGGGACCCTTTAATATGCTTCCTCATGTTGTGGTGGCCCCAACCATAAAATTATTTCCATAACTGTAATTTTGCCACTGTTATGAATTATCATGTAAATATCTGATATGTGACCACAAGGAGGTCGCGATCCATAGATTGAGAACCACTGTGCCTATAGCTCCTTTGCTCTTTCCCATAGACTTTCCCCTGTTTAGTCCTGAGCCGAATCTAGGCAGTTATTCCTATGATCAGTGCACCGTGCATACGTCTAGAAGACTTTTCCCCTTAAAACAGTTGAAAGGAAAGTGTGTCCTTTCTGTGGCATTTAAAAATACTTAATGTGTATAAATGTTATAAATGTTATGGTATGTGTTCTTTTGCAACTTGCTTTTAAATTTAAAAATATGACTAATAGATTGTTTCTTAGCAGTACACAGCTGAGTTTTGACTTTTGTTAACGACTATATTCTAATTGTTTTAATATAATTTTACATTTCTCTTCCCCCTCTATAAACTGCTGTCTCAATAGCTACAGTTAATTTCAACAATCTAAGTAGAGGGTTTCCGCATTTGCTTCTGTAGGGCGACTAGTTAACGCTCCCATCCTGGGTAGGTTCAAGCTTTTAAAATTTTTTTCTTTCTTCCTCCTGTCATCCCCGCCTCCTGCCACTGCCCCCCCCCCAAAAAAAAAGGGTTTCCCCATGTAACTTTGGCTGTTCTGGAACTTGCTCTGTAGACCAGACAGGCCTCGAAAGCACAGAGATCTTCCTGCCTCTGCCTCCTGGGTGCTGGGATTAAAGGCATGTGCCACCGCCTGTCTTAAAATTTCTTTATCTTGATGTCTTTGTGGAAAACACTATTAGGTTCTGCTCCGGGTAGGGTTTTTGTGCATCCATGCTTCATCATCATCCACAAAACTGAAGGCATTGCTTGGGTGGCACTGAGTACCATCTTGGTGGCAGTGACCCAATGGTCTTTGGTTTTAGTGTTGAGATAGGATCTCACTGTGTAGCCTGGAACTCACTGTGTATGGAGACCAGGGTGGCCCCAAACTTAGAGCAGTGCTTCTGCCTCTGCTTTCCAAGTGCTGCAATTACAAGCCACACCCAGTTTAGTGACCCAGTTTGGCTAACCAATCTTGACAACTCTATCTTAACCCCCCAGAGTCATGTAATTCGGCATCTGTTTGGTCCCTCACCTTGCCACCGCGCCCCCCCCCCCCCGCCACACACATGTAGTAACTGTGGTTTGGCATGACTTTTTTAGCCATGTAATCTCATGACCTGGATTCAAATCCCAGCCCTGCCACTTTGTAGGCGTTGGAGAAATCACTTAGCTTCTGAGGCCCCGTTTCCTGTATTTGAGAATTACTGAAAGTATTACTATGGTGGAACCCTTGCCTAATATTCATGAAGCCTTGGATTCAATTCCTAGGGCACTGTTAAAAAAAAAAAAAGAGGACTTAGACAGGCCTCCCACACCTACTTGGTAAGTCACTAAACGATGAAGCCTCATAAGTAAGCTGGGTTCTCTCGCGTAGTCATTGTGCAAAACCACTATCTTTATGTATATAGTTTTGGTAGCAACAACAAGGTTAGCTCTCCCTGAAATAGGTTTTATAGACACATAGCCCTAACCCTGGAGGGAAATGCCCAAATTATCTCCTTTCATAGGTAAGAACACTAAGGGGCAAGTTGGGTGTCTTTTGGGTGTGGCAGTTTACACCTGTAATCTTAGCACTCTGGAGGCAGAGACAGGATAATCATAGGTTCAAGGCTAGGAAGTGAAGAAGTTGAATATTCACAATGTTTCAAAATCCAAGACCTTTCTGAGTGTCAGAAGGACACCTGTAAGTGGAAGATTCCGCACTTGACCTTGTATGGTTGGTTACTGACACAGTTCGGGTAAACTAAGAATATTCTACCAGATTGTCTTCAGTCTGTGCGTATAAGGTGCATACGAAACAAATGGGTATTATGATAAGACTTGGGTCCCATGTCTAAGAACGTTCCATTATTTTGTGCAAATATTAAAAATCTGAACAAGTTCTAAATCTAGTCTGAAGCATTGCAGATAAAAGATTCTCACCTAACCTGGATGCCCCAAAGAGAGTTTCTTGACTCATGTTCTCAGCCTTTTGATAACGAGTTGGGTAGCTGCTCCCAACCTTGGAGAATTTCACTTAAAATGTCTGTGGTGGGCTGGGGTAATAGCTCCGTCAGGGAAGCATTTGCTTTACCAAAGTTTGAGGACTTGGATTTGATTCCCAGAATATGTGGAGAAAAAAAGGTTGGGGGTGTGTCGTGCACTTATAATCCTAGTGCAGGGGAGGTGGAGACAGGAGGATCCCTGTGGTTAACCCACCTGGCAAGCTCCAGGCCAGAGAGAGACCCAGGACTCAAGGGGTAGCAAAGGCAAGTGTGCACTGCCTTGTTGATTCAGAGGCAGCTGTGTTACTCCGTATAGAGAAGAGAGGTGACAATAGGAACCGCAAGCCAGGTCCTTCCTCAGATGCTCAAACTTAGACATGGTTTTATAGCCAATGGACGAGCATAGATGTGGTGTCATCTGGTAATCTCAGAACTGGTGAGACTGAAGGAGGGGGATCTTGAGTTGCAGACTAACCCTGGCTGCTTAGTGAGACCCTGTCTCGAAACTGTTCTAACTAGTCTGGTTTTAAATGAATGATCCAGTTTTCCCAGCCCTTAGCAATTAATGTGAGCTGGAATAAGGGGGCTTCTAGAAGCAAACATACAAACAGTAGCAGAGAAAAACATAGTCAAGAGGAAAGAGGCAAAAGTCCCGGAAAAACAGAGATCCACCCTGCAGAAAAAAAGAAGTGTCTGGCTACATGGGTTGTGTATTGGCCAACGCAGGTCGAAGCCCTCGGAACCCCTGAGGGGATGATTGCTTTCCAAATGAGCTGGAATTATGGTTCTGAGTCATTGGCTAAATTAGCGTTCAGGTGCTCTTCAAGGGAATGTGGAAATGTATATAATTTCTCTTAGCAAGATCTCTATTCAAACAGAAACCAATAAATAGCTCCCCAGACTGAACAAGGTTTTGGAGCTTCAAGGGATAGATTTCAATAACTTTGAAAAGTCCACTTATTTAGGAAGATTTCCCATGAAACCTACGTGTCTGCAAGGCGGTTGATTTCTAAATCAGATGATGTAGATTCTGATCACAGCCCTCCAGCTAGCCAGCCTCATCTTGTGGACAAATCCCTTCTCTTCACAAATGTTACACGTGTGCGTGCATGTGTGCGTTCTCTCCTCCATGAGTGTTGTTCCCCTCAGTAGTGTGGGAACCCCAATCCTGCCAGCCTTTGCATTCTCCTGGGACTATTCCGAAAGGCAGCGGACAAGATAAGATTTGAGAGTATGTTGTAAACCGGGGGGCATGGTGGAAATTACGAGCAGGTCTGCAGGTCACGTCCTGGTGACTGCTGGGAGATGTACTCTGGATGTAGTGCAAAGTGACAGGTTTTCAGTTGTTTTAAACGTGTTTGTGAGTGTGTGTGTATATACAGTGAGTGCTAGGACTGAACCTAGAGCTCTTGTGCATGATAGGAAGCTTTCTACCAGCTGAGCTACGCTCCGAGCCCCTGGAAATACATTTTATCTCATTAAAGGCTCGCTGCTTTCTGTCCTGTCTTTTCCGTGCCTGCTGCTAGGCCTTTTTCACACCCTGGTGGGTCCCAGCCTAGACTTGTGCAATAGGGCGCTGGGTACCAGCTGCCCTTTTGTTCTCAAACACCTGTGCTCTCCTCAGCACCACCTGCCTCCTCGCTTTCTTCCCTATAAGCATGCGCTGCTCCAGAGTCCACTCTGACCTCTTTGACACACCAACAGTCTGTCTTCTCCCTGGTCCCTACTGCTTCTAGCCCACACGGCATCAGAATGGGACTGAAAGGGGTTCCCATTGTCCCCTCTGACTTTGAACCAGCTTCTTCCACTCCTCTCAAAGCCCCTTTTGCCTTCTTGGCTTATTAACCCCTTTCATATTTTAGGTTTATGAAAAAGGAATTTCTGAATGTCATCCCTGCCTCGTCCTCCCCCCATTCTCTCCTTCCTCCTGCCCCTCTCATTTCTTCTCCCTCTCATTCCTTCTCTTTCTCTCCCTCCATTCCTTTTTTCTCTCCATCCCTTCCTTCCTTCCTCTCTTCATATTTTACTAGAGGGAGAGGGGTATGATAATATCTCACGATGTAACTGAGCCTGGCCTCAAGCTCTCCCTGCTCTGGCCTCTGTCTCAAGTGCTGGGATTAGAGGTGTGCACCACCACTCCCAGCTTCCTTCCTTCCTTTCCTTTTGTCTAACTGTCTTTCTCCTCAATGTTGTCAACTGTAGCCCTTTCTGTGCTTGCCATCTGTAGTTTTGATTGTGGGCGTTGACTTTCTCAAAGATCCCTGCACCGCTGTGTTCCTGTTAGTGTGTCCACTAGGTGCCTCATAGATGCGCTGAACTAAACTGCACTAGGAAGGGACCCTGATGGTGCATAAGGCTCTGAGCCGCACTTCCGGCTGGCTCATGGAAGACCACCCTACTCTGCACTGCTGCTGGTGCAGACCTGGTGACATCTCACTTGATTTTGGTGGCACTGGTACATAAGAGACAAGTCTGTGTATTGTGGTATGAGCCTGTTAACCCAGCAATTGGGAAAATATAACAGGATGATAGCCATGAATCCTGCCATGAAGCCTGCAGGCTGATCTCAAAACAAAACAAGCAAGCAAACAAACAAACAAAAAAAAAAGGCAGAAAAAAAATGAAAGACAAGAACCTCAGTTTTACTACAAGGCTATTCTAAAAGATGAAAATTACCAGGGAAACCCACTTATTTTGTCTAGTGCTCTGACTTTTAGGGACAAGCTTTGAAGTCACCACAAAACACCAAAGAAAATCCTATTCAGATTTACTTGTTAGTTTGTTTGCTTGTTTTGGTCTTTTGAGACAGGGTTTCTCTGTAGCTCTTTCTATCCTGGAACTTTCTCTATAGACCAGGCTGGCCCTTGAACTCAGTGCTTGCCTCTGCCTCCTGAGTGCTGTAATTAAAGTGTGTGCCATCATACCTGGCCCTATTCAGACATTTTTAAATTTTACTTATTTTTGAAACAGACCTTTCTCAACGCAGTTTACCTTCAAACTCATGATCCTCCTGCCTTAATTCTTAGTCTCCTCTCTGATCAATTGTGGACATACTGTATCATACTGTACCACCTAACCTGGCTGAAACTTCGTTTTCAATAACCTAGCCACATAAACCTATGGACGTTCTAGGCTACACTTGAGACTCTGCTGGGGTGGAGGGGTGGAGGCGGGGATATTGGAGCCGCTCAAGGCCTGGTAACGAGGACGGAAAAAATGAGCGTGGAGGTCAAGGGTCCAAGTTGTCAATATGACTGTGCCCTTCCGAGCTGGTGGCGTGAGGCTTGTTGTTTATGCTCTCCGAGCTTTCGTTAGCAAAGTTATAAAAATATGAGATGGAGTCGGTCAGTGGTGGCACACACCTTTAATCCCAGCACTCAGGAGGCAGAGGCAGGTGGATCTCTGTGAGTTCAAGATGGAGAAACCCTGTTTTGAAAAACCAAAACAACAAAAACAGCAAGAAAGAAAGATGGTTTAGTGGGTAAAGGTACTTGCTGTCAAAACTGATGACCTGAATTCAATCCCCAAATCCCACAGAGTGGAGGGAGGAAGCCAACCTCTGTAAGCTGTTTTCTGACCCCTAGGTATACTCCATGATACTCCATGACACTGATTAGCACATTTGCATGCCTGCACACACACACACACACACACACACACACACACACACAATAAATAAATAATAAATAAATAAATAAATGCAATGAAAAATTTTAAGTCATTTCCCTCATTAAATATTTGACAAGACCCTCTTACTGATTTTCTTGTAAGAATATCTTTGTTTATTTTTGAAAATGATATTAATCTTTAAGGTACTCAAAAACTAGTTTCTGTCCTTCTTTCTTCGTCAGAGACAGCCTGTGGAGCGCTTTCTATGCATGCATTGGTGCTGTCCACATGCATGTATCCAGAGAGGCAGGATACCTACCCCCCCCCCATCAGTTTCATTTGAAACCCACTCGCATCTCGCCCACCACTGCTAGCAACATTCGCAGCAAGATGCAGAGGTGGCCAGTCTGGAAAAACAAATACTAAGCCCCAGATGTTGTATATAGAGTCAAGGATGCGGGATGCTGGTCCCCTTCACCTGCACCAAACCTCACCCTGGGTTGTAGCCCAGAGTTGACTGGGTTCTATTTTTTTTTTTATAATTTTTTGGGGGTGGGGAGGGAATGAGACAGAATTTCTCTGTGTAGCTTTGGAGCCTGTCCCGAAACTTGCTCTGTACACCAGGCTGGCCTCGAACTCACAGAGATCCTCCTGCCTCTGCCTCCTGGGTGCTGGGATTAAAGGAGTGCGCCACCACCGCCCCGCTAAGTGTGCTCATTTCTTGACTGATGCTAACCCTCACTAGGGCAGCAGGGTTTGGTTATTACTGGAGCCAAGGGGGGGCAGCAGCGTGAGAGACAGAATGGAGAGCAGAGCCACAGAGCAGTGCAGAGGGGGAGCTGAATAGAGTATAGGGAAGTTAGGAGTTGGGTGCCGACTTGGGTGCTGGCTTGGGTGCAATGCCGCCCGTGCTTCTCTTAGCAGGTTGCTTCCCCTGTCTGGGCTTCAGGAGTCATGCCCCCATGGCATCTGCATTTCCTCCCCGCTCTCTGATGGAGAAGGAAGAGAAGTCATACTTTCCAAACGCCTGCTGTGTAGCTGGCACACTGCACCCGATGCCTTAAAGAGCCTCAGTGACTCCATCACACACAGTGAGTCAGGATTACGGAGAAGAGCTTCAGAGTCAGACAGGCTTGGGCTGAAATTGCAACTCCATTATCTGCCAGCAGTGTGACTTTAAACAAGTTTCTTAAGAACGCCAAGCCCTCAGTCTTCTCATTTGTAAAAGGGGCCCAGTAATAACAAAAACTCTCGTGCAAGCCTATTCCTGCTCTCTTTTATATGTGATAAACTGCTTAAGTAGTTTACATCCAGCCTATTTCCCTTCTTTTATGGAGGAATAATCTTGGTCTGAAAAGACAGTGAAGCTGTGTGTGATGACGGTGCCTATAATCCCAGCACTTCAGACTTGCTGCTGGAGGACTGAGCTGGAGATCGTTTGAGACTCTGTATCAAAAGGAAGGGAGGGAGGAAAGAAAAGAAAAATAAATAAGAAAAACAAAAGCAAAAAACTGATTGTGGTGGCTGGTGTGTAATTCCAGCACCTAGGAGGCTGAGGCAGGAGAATTACTTTGAATTCCAGGTTAGCCTGGTCTACATAGAGAGATTCTGTCTTAAAAAAGAAGAGGAAGAAAGAGAGAAATAGCTTAGTAGTAGATGATGGAGGGTGAGTAGTAGATGTACCTGGGTCGGGCACCCCGCGAATGGTGGATATACTTCAGTTAGGTACCCCAGAATGGTGGATGTACCCAGGTCAGGCACCCCAGGAAAGGTCAGGCACCCCAGGAAAGGTAGATGTACCTGAGTCAGGTATCCCAAGAATGGTAGATGTACCCAAGTCAGGCACCCCAGGAATGGTGGATGTACCCAGAGTCAGGTACCCCAGGAAAGGTGAATGTACCTGAGTCAGGTACCCCAGGAAAGGTGGATGTACCCCGAGTCAGGTACCCCAGGAAAGGTGGATGTACCCCGAGTCAGGTACCCCAGGAAAGGTGGATGTACCCGAGTCAGGTACCCCAGGAATGGTGAATGTACCTGAGTCAGGTACCCTAGGAATGGTGGATATACCTGAACCAGGTACCCTGGTTGGTTCACAGTCTTGCCCTTGATTCCTGGATGCATTTTATTTTTAAGTAACTTCAGCTCTGACCGGAATAGCAAATTCCTCCCATGGTGAGCATCAGCCCGGGCAGTGTGAGGACATACTGCATCTGTACACTGACCTTCCCAGGCAATGCCACTGAGCTAGGAAATAGTTCTCAGTGTTGTGCTTACTTTTCCCCACCAGCTTGCCTCCTGCCTCATCTAGGAGCAAACAGCCCTCCAAACTCCAGAGCCATCCAAGAGCTCCCTGTGGTACCTCTACTTGACTGAAGACTTGGAGTGACCACTGTGTCCTCTTGTCTATTAGGTCGGCCAGCAAGAGAACCAGGAATCAAAGAGTATCAGGGTACCAGAGAGAACATCCATAGGTACTCTGTGTTGGTGTCCTAGGAGGCTGCACAGCACTCTGCTCAAAATTGCCCATGTCCTAGACCCCAGGAAACACCAGCAAGTATGTGTCTTTCCTGAGGGCCCAGCCCCATTCCATTCAGCACCAGCACTGCATGTCCTGTGTCCTACCACCAGAGACCCAGAACCATGAAGAGAAGCCTCTTGCCCTTCTTGAGCAGACACAAGCAGAATACACCAGATCTGCCCATCAGAAAACTGCCTTTGGGGGGCAGCAACTGTCCAATGGCTCTGGAAGAGCCTGTGATCGTTAAAGACCCTAGGGCTGAGAACGAAGCTCTGGCTTACTTGCTAGGGTGCCTGATTAGCGTGCAGGAAACCCCAGGTGCCATCCCTGACCCCACACAAACTTGGCGCAATGGCCTACACTTTGCAATCCCAGTACTTAGGGGGTACAAGTCAAGGCCATTCTCTGTTGTGTGTCCAATTCAGAGGCCAGCATTAGAAGGAGACCCTGTCTTCAAACAACAACAAATAAAAATAAAGGACCAGTGTCCACTTGTTTATGGCTTTGTTGTGGGAAAGTTTGATTTTTCTCAGGGAGATGACCCCAGTTAGCACAAGAAAAGAAGCGGCAGTCAAGTCAGTCTGCCATAGGGGAGAACAGAGACCAAGGACTGAATGAGGTTATTTCTGCAGGCACCTCCTGGAAGCCTTGAAGTGGGACAGGGACCTTGGGCTCTGAGAGAAAAGCCAGGAACCCTAGAGAGAAAAGATCTTCCAAGTAGAATCAGCCGTGTGGGGGGTGTGGCTCACGCTAGAACACTTGCTTAGTATGTGAGGTTCAGTCTCAGCACAATTTAAAAAAATAGATAAATTTAAAAAAAGGAGGGAGGCTACCAAAACCCAACCTTAGCCAACACCCACCGAATGGGGTGCCTTCAGCCCTGTTCACCCGAGATGCATTCATTACCTGCCTGCCCGATTCTCCTACTTGGAATATATTTTTAGAATGTTTTCGTGGGGTGCACTTTTGCCAGCTCTTTATAGATAAGCTACAGAAACTCTGCCTCGCTGCTCAGGAGAAGCATAGAAGGAGGAGAGAGAGAGAGAGAGAGAGAGAGAGAGAGAGAGAGAGAGAGAGAGAGAGAGAGAGAGAGAGAGAGAGAAAAAAAAAACACCACCTTGCCTGTAATTGAAGGCAGGTTAGGAGCTGTTCTGCTTTGAAACGCGCCTTCTTGTGAAATATTTTATGAAACACTTTCCACAAACGAGTTATGCAACCAGAACAACAGCTTTGATCGTTTTCATCACCAGTGATATATTCATTAGTGTTGGACTGTTTTTCCCCTGAGTGGGTCATGTGACTGTGTCCTGGAGGGAGCTAAGGAAAAGGACCCCAGCTCCACCATGCACCTGTCCGTAGGGGGAGGGCACAAGTATGTCGTAGGCCTGGACACCACCTTGCCCATCCCTGACGATCTATTTCTCAGATGTTTCTATTTCTAGTGTCTTCTGGTGGAAGAAACAGTGAAGAGGGTCAGGAGACCATGGCCTTGAAGTTTGGGGGTAGCTGGCTGTGTAGCTGTATCTGCGTCTTAAGCTCACTAGACTTCTGTGGGATGAGAAAGTTCCACATCCTCCAGGCTAAGGAAGACACCAGTGAAGCCAGCGAGGGCTTCTACCTCTTCAGGAGGAGCATCTTCCTTCTAGAAGGAGGCTACTGCTTTCTAAAGTAGTGAAGTCAGGGAGTTCACTTGGATTAGAAAAGATAATCACTCACGATAGCTTTTTACCTCCCTGGTCACTGCCCAAGACTCATTGCAATACTTCTGCAGAGAGCCGTGGGTGGAGGAGATCCTACACTCTCAAACCTCATCTGCTAGGGTGGCTAGAATGTTCTGGGCTTGGGGCCAGGCAGTGTGCACACTGTGGCGGACCCTGTCCCCAGGATTAGCCTGTCCAGGTAGAGCCCAGAGAAGTCTTTCCACTCAGGTAACAGGAACTGCCAGTGAGACCCTGGAGACCATCTTTGTGTTTCCAGTCAGGCTGTGGGTTTAGTTGGGTTTTCACAAGGATGGGGGAAATTGGGTTTTCATCCAATTTGCCTGCGGTTCTCACCTTAGAAGTCAATGGGATCCGACAGAAGTCTCTATCTCATCTTACAGACCCACAGCCAACACCCAGTTGGCCTGGAAAGGTTCCAGCCTTTTCCACTCGACAGCTGTGAAAAGGGATTTTTTGTGGGGATTAGTGAAATTTCTTAATTTCTTGGGTTCTTTAGCCCCTAAGAGTATCGAAAAAGAAACACACACACCAAAACAAAACAACCCCCCCCCCAAAAAAAAAAAAAACCATGCTGGAGGCAGTAGTTGTCTGTACACCAGCTTTCCATACCAGGGAAGAAAGGTTTCTCAAGAAAGGGTTTCTTTGTGTAACCCTGGCTCTCCTGGAACTGGCTCTGTGTAGATCAGGCTGGCCTTGAACTCAGGGATGTGCCTGTCTCTGCCTCCCTGCTGGGACTGGAGGTGTGCCACTGTGCCTGGTTTCCTGTGTCTTTCTCATTTTATTTGCTTAGGGCTGTCTGCTTTGGGAACTACTCTCTGTACTTCTCCCCCAGGGGGTGGGGAATTGTAAGAAAATGAATGACTAAAAAGATTGGTAAATCAAAACGAGACCAATTAATCTCAGAAGAGTAACTTAGAAAGTTACCAAGAAGCCCCAACCCACAGCTTGAGAGGGTTCGACAGCCAGGTATTTTGTTTGTTGAACTGGGAGGTGCGCGTGCCCTCCTCCCCCAAACAGGAGAGTGTGGGGGCATCGATCTAGGAGGCAGATGAAAGGGTGCCTTTTCTTTTGTGGTGGTGCTGGTTTCTGAACTTGAGCATTGCAGGAAGACCTGGCAGCGATCCTAACAGATAGCGCCTAGGTTGGAGGCAAAGCGCATGCTTCTGCGCTCCGTCATAGCTTATCTCTCCCTTCCGAGCATAATGAGCCTGGAAAGGAACCCGCCACTTGCCTGTGAGCTGGAACTATGCCAGGCTGCCCAGGGTGGTTCTACCGGTGTGATTTCTCCTCCTGGTTTCCGTGTTCTCCCTCTGTCCCCCTTCCTCCATCCTGCCTCCTCAGCCTCTCTGGCACGGAGATGCCTGATGGCAGTAAGGGAGTAGACAGCAGATACGGCAGGAAGGCTGGCCAAAGGGCCTTTCAGAGCAGACCAAAATTTGCTTTGATGGTGGTGGTTTTGGAAAAAGAAGCCATTGGTTATCTAGTCTTTAAAAACCTGCTTACAAATATTTCAATGTGGAGACTCTAAGGTCTGTGATGGATGCCGGGGTCAGCACCTCTGAGATGGAGGTACCAAGTGTGATGGGATAGCTAAGGGGCCGCTGGGAGGGGAACTCTGTAGGCCAACCCACATGCCATGCCTCTTGAGTTCTCAGAACCCCTCTGTCTGCATAGTGTTACAAATCCATTTCTTTTCCTTCCTCCCTATTGCTTCAAGGTTCCAGAATAATCTTTCTCTGTGTGGGCAGTGATTTGCAAAGCCTGCTTGGAAAAGCCAGCTTTCTCTAAACTGTCTGCCCAGGGCTTCTCTGGGGTCTCTTGGTAGTCACTGGACTACCTAGTCCACCATCTGTGCACGTGACTAGAGCTGGCTATTCCCTTTTAGAGTCAAGAGGGAGAAAACCACATAGGAACATGTAGCAGGTGGTCAATAAACCAAGTCTCCTATTGCTCAAGATCACATAGGAAGTTAGAGTCAGGATTATGATGAGAAACAGGATCCACCTTGCCTGGTGTCCAGGGTTTTCCTCATGAATAGGTTTTGTCTTATTTTAAATAGTAGATTTATTTATTTTTAAAGATTTACTTACTGATACATATGTGTATGTGTGTACATATGTGTGTAGGTACCCTTGTAGGCTAGAAGGCGGCATTGGGTCCCCTGTAGCTGGAGGTACAGGTGAGCCTCGGATATGGGTGCTTGTCATCTGGAAGAACAACAAGTGCTCTTAACCACAGAGTTATATCTCTGGTCCCATTATTGTCTTTTAATCAAACAATATTCTTTAGATTCCCACTATTTGCCCCTTCCTCTGTCAGCCAATGAGAATCCTTTCCTTAGTGATCAAAATCCATTTTCCATAGGGATTCAGCACAGGCTCAGATGTTAATCTCAGTTTATACATTTATTTGTTTGTTTGTTTGTTTATTTTTGTTGTTTGTTTTCTGAGGCAAGATCTCCTATGTGGCCTAAACAAACCTCATCCTGGAGATGCTCTTGCCTCATCCTCTAGCAGCCAGCATGCCCCATCTGTCTAACTCAGACTCTCAGCTTTTGCTTGGGTTAGTCACATTCCCAGTGTAGGCCGAGACAACATTCTAAGCCAGCATCTTTTATGTGCCAGAGTTTTATCAGTCAAGAAAATCAGCTGGTCTATTTCAGAAGGTCCCACCAAAGTTTCTTGAGGGGCGTTTTAGATTCTGCATTCCTCGATATATTGCATACACTCAAAGTCACTTGGCTCTCCTCCCAGTGGACTTTCTGAAATTTTGCTAGAGAGTAATTGTTTAGGAGTTGGGGGGGGGGCGGCGCATAAGCAGTACTTCCTGCCTTTCTCAGGGATTCCTGGGAAACCCAGGAGTGGGTGGTTCTTGTGTCATGGAAGGGGGGTAGAGACTGGAAAGAACTGGAAACCACCAAAGGTTCCTCAGGCTACGGTATGGAGGGCACGTCTCTGCTCGTAGAGAGACTGCCACCCTGTCACCAAAACCATGCCGACCCTGCGGGCCTCAGCAGATGCAGTTGGCATGGGGAAGGTGGAAGGAGGGATGAGGAGACCGAGTCCCCTGACCTGCAGCTTTCAGGCTTCTGGGCTTCCCAGATGGGAATTTATACAGAAATAAAGAGCAAACTTTGGAGATCAATTCAAGGATGTCATGTGTTTTGCTCTTTTGAGGTGGGGAGTTTTAAGGATACCATTTAGAATCTTAGTCATGTCAAAGGAAATTCTGATAGTCCGGCATGGTGGAAAAGCAAAGGATTTATAAATATTTGCTCTAGTAAGCTTTTGTGTGTTCCTGTGTTTGTTTTGGTTGGTTGATTTTTGTGTACACCCAGGCTGAGTTCAAATATGATCCTCCTGCCTCACCCTCCCAATTGCTGAGATCGCAGTGCACGCACTACACCTGGGCACTGAAGATTATTTTTTGGTTTCGAGTTTTGATTGTTTTGTTTTTGTAGTTTTTGTTTGTTTGTGACAGGGTCATATTGTCTTCCAAGCTAATCCTTCAGTCATGACAGCCATTGTTGTCATCAGAACAGCTGGGACTGTTTATAAGAGACCCCCCAAATCAGGCTGTTGACTGTTAATGTTCCCACATAGTAGGGGTGAGAAGGGTCATTAGACCTTCCCCCAAGATCCCTGTCATTCCCTCTGTTCCTTCTGGCCAATTGTCATAATTCTGACCCCATTATGTGTGTACAGACCACGGACAATTAACTGGAGGGGGTACTCTGTGGAGGGGTGGGGAAGTTGTCATCAGTGCTGGGTAAAGATTTTCCAGTATGGCTGCTTTGGGGTCCCTTTTTCTCCTGTATGTGTCCTTCCTTATGCTCTGTAAGTAAACCTGTTAAACTCACTGCCTTCCCAGAATGCACTTTGGTGGAATCATATTTGGTTTGTTGTTGAGGCCTTATAAGGAGAAGACAGACTGTATTTATATCTCCCCAAGGCAAGAATTCTTCTTTATTTTAAAATAATTTGTTTATTTTTATTTTATGTGCATTGGTGTCTTCCCTGTATGTATGTCTGTGTGAGGGTCTCAGATCTTGGAGTTATAGACATTTGTGAACTGCTATGTGGGTGCTGGGAATTGAACCCAGGTCCTTTGGAAGAGCAGTCAGTGCTCTTAACCACTGAGCCATCTCTCCAGCCTTGGCAAGAGTTCTTATATAAGCCCCAAAACTCACTATGTAGCCCAGACTGGCCTTAAACTCATGGCAGTCCTCCGGCCTTGGCTTCCTAAGCACTGGCGTCACAAGAATGCACCACCATCCCTGGTTAGCTTTCTCATTACAAACTTTTAAGTTACATTTATTGTGTGTGTGTGTATGCACGCGTGCGTGCATATGTGTATACATATGCAACGGCACACATATGGAGGTCAGATCATCAGCCTTGGGAGCAAGTGCTTTACCCACTAAAAGTCATCATACCAAAAGGGTGAGCAGGTCTAAGCTTTCTTTTCTTTTTAGAAGTCACTATGCTACCCTGGTTTTTCTCATTCCAAGGAAGAAAAGTACTGTGTGCTGACACAGCAGCAAGGTGCTGCTGCTGGTAGACTGGTCCGCCTTGCAGACTGGTCCTGTAGAATCCTCTTGGGACCCATCCATGCCTTCAGCCCAGGGGATTCTGAGCTACCCGCTTTCTTTCCAGACTTGTCACTCATCTCCTGCTTTAGCCTTCACAGTGCTGTTTCTGTCTGCTGGGGGTGCCCAGGACTCACCTTCTCCTCCTGCCTCTATTGCAGATTAAGACAGAGGATCTGGGTGACTCTCTACAGCAGACCCTTTCCCACAGGCCATGCCACCTGAGCCAAGGGCCCACCATGATGCCTGGAAACCAAATGTCTGGGGTAGGTGCCAGCCCATGCCATGGACCCTGCTATACTTTCTAGGTTGATGAGTCTGTTCCAGCCCCTCTATAAAATGTTGGCTCTCTATACTTAATACCCTGTGAATTCATTCAAGGAGTCCCCATTACAAGCAAAGGAGGCCTTTGCAGAAGTGAGACCTGGTGAGGGACACAAAGGGACCATGCTTCTGCTTTTGCAGTACCAAAAGCTAGTCTTGACAAAAAGGATCCAATAGCTATGTTGCAACACTGAGGGCCTCTGGTGATTAATGCTGAGTAGTGACAGACCCTCTCTGTCACCAGTGGGCACACTCGGCCTCCATCAAGATTATATTACAAAGCTAAACTAGCGAGGAGGGTTCGTGTCTGGAGAGCAGTGAGCCTCAGCCCAGTAGCATAGAAGTTTCCAGGGGATCTTGTGGTTCATCCAGGGAAGAAAGATCTACTTTCTGAGCCATTCCTGCGACTGGCATGAGTCACCTCCTTCATTCTTTGAGGTGTGTCAAGTGTGTATGCCACAGGTCTCAGGTCTGTGGGGTCTGGAACCCCCAAATGCTGGGTTCACCATGTGTATGTCTTGAGGTGGTGAGGGATGCTTAGAGCGATGAATGTTCTGTTTAATATTAAAAACTAAGCCTGGGGCAGAGCTTGCTGGTGCACAGCTTTAATCCCACTACTCAGGAGACAGAGGCAGGTGGATCTCTGTGAGTTCAAGGCCAGCCTGGACTATGGAGAACACTCCAGGCCAACTAGCATTACATAATAAGAGACCCTGTCTCAAAACAAAACAACAAAGTCAGGTATGGAAGTGTATGCCTGTAACCCCAGTGCTTGCCAAGTTGAGGCAGAAGGAATAGCTGCAAATTCAAGGACCCCCTGGCCTATGCAGTGAGTTTGCAGCCTTTCTTGCTAGAGAGTGAGACCTTGTCTCAAATAAAACAACAACAAAATAACTCACAGTTTTGCCCCATCTTTTAGTACTTTCTAGAAAGACTCAGGTACAAGAAAGAATTGAGGAGTGGCTTTTAGCATAATCAAGTGACGTGACGATTTAAGAAAATGTACAGTTGGGATTGCTACCACTTTAGATAAGCCTGTGTAACATGGGTAATGCCTACTGTAGGTCCTCAGGGCACCTGCAACTGGGAGTCAGGACAAACGAAAACATTAGGACAGAGTTAAGTAACTGTATGCTTCAGGGACTGCTCGGTGGGTTGCAGGAGCAACGCCAGCAATAGTAGCAATGTCTAGCTACTGTGTGCTATGTGTTGAGGACGCATGGCAATATGAAGCAAGGACGCTGCCCACAACCTCCCAGAGTTTGCAATCCCAGGCACTACAGGAGTTGTAGGTCAATAGGCTTCAGGTTCCCCGACTGTATAACATCTGTGCATCTATAACATCTGTGCATCTCCCCACCTACAGGACATGGCTTCTCTCCATCCACTCCAGCAGCTTGTGCTAGTCCCTGGCCACTTACAGTCTGTATCCCAGTTCCTGCTTTCCCAGACCCCACCTGGACAGCAAGGTAAGCACCCTAGGCTTTGTACAGTCATTGCCTGAGTCTAGAAAGGGCTGTTGCTGCTTACTGGGCGTGGGGGAGGGAGGGGCAAAGAAATTGCTCACCCCTCTGGTATAAAAACTAACTTGGGGCTGGGGGAATAGCTCTCAGCTGAGAGAAAGTTTACCTAGCATCCAGGACGCCCTGGGTTTGAGTCCCAGCATTACATAAAACCAAATATAGTGGCACCTTTAATCCCAGCACACATGTAAGTGGAGGCAGGAGGCTGATCCTTGGCTATACAGCAAGTTTGAAGACAGCCTGGGCTATATGAAATCCTGTCTGAAAAAGACCAGCTTTCCTGCCTGGGACCTAGGAAGGGGTTCCTATGGGTGGGGCTCCAGATTCTTTATCTTCCTTGTTTCACCTCTCTGCTCTGGCTCTCGCTGAGACTTCATTTTCATAGGAACCGACTCTAAAGGTGCAGGATGGTGGGGGTGGGGGTGGGGTGGAGGTGACACAAGGAAGGAAGAAGCAGCTAGCTCCCAGGGATTCCTTTGGAGGCCTGGCTTGCTTTGAGCCTTTCCCCTCCCATTGGCCTGGCTATGATTCTGTCTGGATGGAACAGCAGTGCCTCCCACAGGCTACAGAAAATAGGTCTGGTTGTCTTTGGCAGGGAAATTACTCCCGAGCTCTGAGCAAACACATCAGAGCTTTAATAACACTAAGTATCATTGCTTAACATGCCCGGGAGTCTGTTGAGTTGTTTTCCTGGCTTATTCCTCAGAGTAAACTTGTGCTATAGATAGCTCTACTGAATGCTGGTGGACCTACTAGAAAGTTCCAGAATAGTCTAAGACCCATGCTCTAGATGACTGCACTATACTGCTTGTCTTTCCACTCACCACTGCCAAACAGGGCTGAAAATGCTATCGGAAGTACAAGCTCTCCATAGCGCATACTCTAGAGGAGAATTTGGAAGTCCAAGTAACTGCTCTCCACGCCGGTTACCTGCCTAAGACACAGGCCCTATGCTTAGCCTGCCAGGAGTCTCAGAGTAGCGCTAGGATGATCCGGAACACATCTGAGTGTTTATTTTGGCTAACGGACACCCATCATACTTCTGGACTAGGGAAGAGAAGATAAGCATTGGTTCAGTTTATTTCTAGACGACGCCAAGTGACGTGAGCATGATCTAGGCACAGAATTCACAGGCACTGGCATATCATATACAATGGAGGGGGACAGAAAAACAGGCTAAATTTGAAGTCAGAGAAACTCTTAAAAAAAATACTGGCTATGCTTCTCTAGAAAACTTACATAATCTTTACAAGTTTGTTTCTTCTGCTACAAAAATAAGAAAATAAAGCTCTGCACCCCAAAGTTATTATTGATGGGTATTTGGGCAGAATGCAGTGTAAGCAAATTAATACTCCAGCTTCCTCATACCTAGACCAAGGTTCCTCCAAGACCTCTCTTACCTTTTGACCTTTGGGGTAGAAAGGTCAACTCTAGCAAATGTGGTAACCTCAGTGACCCAGAACCGTCTGGGGACAGCAGATATGCCAAGGAGCTCCTCTATGCCGAGTGGCAGAGATGCCCTGCTCCCACTGTTGGCCTTGCTGCTTTGAGCCTCCCCCACCCCCCTGCTAGGAGTGTGAACTGCTGACTCTGGCCATCTGAAGACAAGAGCTACTGATTACAGTCATCAGACGGGCAGAGCCTTTTCTTGGCAGTTTTCCTGAAGATGGAGGGAGAGGGAGGTCCCTAGGCAAGGTAACATATAGATAGAGTCTACACTGCCCAAAGGGAGTTTGAAGTCCCAGCATCTGGCCTTCCCTTTGCTCTCAGGCCTCCTTCCAATGAATTTAATGACCAATGAATTCCAATGAATTTAATGAATTTAAGGGCACTGGGTCACTAAGAGCCTCTAACCAATGACCCAGTGCCCTTCTGAGCAATATGGCGCCAGCTGCTTGCTCTGCTCTTACAGGTCTGGTGGGCCTAAACATCCCAGCTGCTTTCCCTTGCAGACAGTTTGAAACACTCCGGTCCCCCAGGGCTCTGTAGTCATTCCTGTATCCTTGCCCCTCTGGGCAGATTCCAGGGAGAGTGTCTTGACCCTCCTAAGCAATAGCAGCTCTCCAGGCAGGCAGGCAGGCAGGCAGGACAGGTTTGGGGACTGCTGTTTACATCTGTTTATCTTTGGGTCTGGTTGGCCTCCACCTGTGTGTGGCAATTCCTGGCAGTGCCCACAGGGCCTTTCAGTCAGGCTTAAGGTGGGTTGTGGGACCTGGATGAGGTGAGCAGGAGGAGGGGGCAGTTAACATGATTTCAATGTCCAGCTGGTCTTTCAAATGGCCTGGATTTTGTTTGTTTTGTTTTGTTTGTTTGTTTGTTCCTTTGTCCCTCCCCTGTCACTCAGGTCTGCAGCCGAATCTTCTCTCCTTTCCACAGCAACAAAGCACTCTACTCCTCCCACAGACAGGGCCTGGCCTCGCCTCCCAGGTAACTGCCAACCCCTCCTCCTGCTTCTTTATAGATCCTCAGACTTCCTGCCTCTTTAGCAGGACATTTGCTCCTTAGGGCCTCTCCCTGTTGGCATCTGGGAAAACCCCAAGCTACTCCTAAGGAGGTAGGTTTCCCTGTCATTAAAACATGGCTCTGCGGCTGGCCTTATATCTGCTATGGGCACACAGTTCCAGTCTTGTCAGGTTCTGGCTTCACCCCTCTAAGAACTTAGCCAGCTACTGCTACTCAGGATGCTAAGCTACCCCACTCCAAGTTCCACCCAGATGCCATCAAGCCCCAAGAAGGGTAGGACAGCAAAGACAGTATCTCGCCTCAGGACCACTTCAAATGATTATGCTCTCCAATGGGTATATGCTGGGGACAAGTAGGTTGTCTAACAGGAGGGCCCTGTGCCGACTTGCTTTGGAGCATCACACAGACACACACACACACAAACACACAAAACACCTGTTTGTCAATTAGGAAATAAAATAAAAGTCTGTTTCTTGCCAGCCTCATGCCAGGGTGTCTTCAGGACGTCAGATGCATTATTTGTTCCTACAAGGGATGACTGGAATTGACCACAGAGTCTTGTAACATTCCTTCTCTTGGTCTCCCAGGCCCACCATCCACAGAAAATAGCAAGAAGGAGAGTGCCACCTAGTGGTTGAAAGAAGTGGGAACAGCTAAGTTGGATGCTGCACTTTTCTTCTGTCTGTACCCAAGAATGGCGTAGTTAAAGAAACTGATCTATATGACATTGAGGTCCTAGAGCATACCCAGGACCTACTCAAGAGACTTGTGACATATAGTCCAATTAGAAGACAATTAAGGTCTTTCTACTTGGGGAGCCAAGGTTTCTGTCTGTAGTCCTAGCTACCAGGGAGACGAAGGCAAGAGAATTACTTGTTGAAAACCAGCTTGGCTGTCTATAAGTAAATAAGTAGAGGAGTCCTCTTGGAGTAAGATGACTGACCAACAGTCACAGAAACAAGAGCAGAGAGGGCTAAGTGAATGGTGTCTGGGACATCAAACTGATTCAATTGGGCAATTGATGGGATTGTGGAGGAGGAGGGGAATGTGTAGCTCAAAGTTCTTGTCAAATGCAATAGCAAGTGAATTTACAGAAAGGAGTGTTCCAGGGTGACCAGAGCTTTTCTCTGGGGATCTGGTCTGGGCTGCCTCTCTCTGCTCCCATCCTCATCTCCTGCCAAACAGGTCCCATCTGTGGTGTTTCTGGCCACTCCAATCTATAGAAGACTGACTCCTCTTCCTTGTAAGGATGCCTATCTCTGGGAAAGCAGAACAGAAGAGAGGATTGAAGCTCCTCTAAGGAAAAAAGAAAACCAGGAAGGAGAGACAGGGGATTTCCGCTCATCGTCCTCACAGGCAGTGCGCAGTTCTCTGCTAGACACAGTGCCTGGCACCCAGATCTAGACCACACTCCTTCTTGGTGGAATAATAGATAGATCAAGTGGCTGGAGAAGTGGCTCAGGGGTTAAAAGCTCTTGCTGTTCTTACAGAGGACCTAGGTTTGGTTCCCAGTACCCACATGTAGACTCACAACCATCTGTAAGAACTCCCGTTCTAGGGGATCAGACTCCCTCTTCTGGCCTCCGAGGGTCGCAGGCACACATGGGGTGCATTTACACACAGACAGACAAAACACCTGTACACATAAATAAATCTTTTTAAAAATAGATATTTTAAGCTAGATATATTTTTGATCTCGTGTGAATGCAGCATGGTCCTAAATTAGATGGTAGATTTTCCTATGAAAACAGACTAAAGAAGAGATATCTTCCGGCAAGTTATGCTGAGATAGCAGTAGTTAAAACAAACAACAAACCTTTGCTTGGGGCCGGAGAGATGGCCCAGCGTTCTGCTCATTCCCAACACTCACATAGTGACTCACAGTAATCTAGTTCCAGGTGATCAAACACCCTTCTTGCTTCCACAGGCCATGGGTACACATGCATGCATGCATACATACGTGCATTCACGTATATACACACACATATATGCAAAACCACCCAAACACATAAAATAAAAACAAATAAATCTTTCAAAACCACCTTTGATTAAAACTTAACCCTCTCCAGGAATGGTGGTGTGTATATCTGTAAACCTAGTATTGCAGAGGCAGGAGGATTGTGAGGACTAGTCAGATTGGATGACATAGCAAGACCTTTTCTCCACCCCCCCCCCCAAAATGGATACATAAAATAAACTCATAACATTCTCATTAAAGAAAACTGGTATAGGATGGGTGGTGGTGGCACATGCCTTTAATCCCAGCACTTGGGAGGCAGAGGCAGGC
>NW_026068059.1:1794034-1852453 GCF_014885135.2 Alexandromys fortis | reverse complement strand
ACAGAATATTGTATATATAATAAATTAATAAATATTTTAAAAAAACCTTTTAAAAAAAAAGAAAGAAGCCAGTTTTGTATCCTAGAAGAAAAAGTCCTGAGAAGGTGTGAGGTCATGGGCTTCATGGTTCAGAGCTCTGTCTGCGTGGTAGCCCTGGGGCCATAGAGAACACAGGCAAAACAGTGACGTCTGTCCCTCACCTTCCTCCCTCTCAATACCTCTTGTAGGGAGATGTGGGACTGGCAATGGGAAAGCTGTATGGCAATGATTTCAGCCAGACTACCATCTCACGATTCGAGGCCCTCAATCTGAGCTTCAAGAACATGTGTAAACTCAAGCCACTGCTGGAGAAGTGGCTGAACGATGCAGGTGGGTGGCAGAGAAACGAGAAATGAGCATGGAAGGGGCCCCAGGAGAAGCCACAGGGGTGATTCTAGGGGTGTGTCTGTGACAGGGCTCGACCAAGTCAAGGCACAGAATCCCCTTTTTGCCCTTTTGAGCCTGGTGTGAACCAAAAGGTAAAATCCAGGAGAATGGTGAGCAGAGATGAAAATGTGTCTTTTTTTTTTTAACTGAGGGACTTTTGGCAGATGTGGCTCCTCTGTAACAGGACAGCTTGCTTCTCTTCTCTTCTCTTCTCTTCTCTTCTCTTCTCTTCTCTTCTCTTCTTGTTGAAGGAGCTGTGGTCTGCGTTCCTGCCGCCCTGCTCCCTGCCGCCTGGCTAGCTTATGCCCCGAAATAACAACACACAAACTGTATTCATTTAAACACTTCTTGACCCACTAGCTCTAGCCTCTTCTAGGCTAATCCTCATGTATTAATTTAGCCCATTTCTAATAATCTGTGTAGCACCACTAGGTGCACTTATTGGGAAAGATTCATCATGTCCTACCTGGCGGCTTGCTTCATCGTGTCTGGCTCTGTCCTCTTCCTCCCAGCATTCTGTTCTGTTTACTCCGCCTATCTAAATTCTGCCCTATCAGATGGGCCAAGGCAGTTTCTTTATTAGCCAATGACCTTCCTCTATCATCTTCCCTTCCTTTCCCTTCCCTTCCCTTCCCTTCCCTTCCCTTCCCTTCCCTTCCTTCCTCCCTTCTTCTTCCCTCCCCTCCCCTCCCCTCCCCTCTTCTTCCCTTCCCTTCCCTTCCCTTCCTTTCTTTTTATCCCTTGTCCCAGAGCTACCTATCCTATATTTCAAGACAGCAGTTTAGAGGTTAAGTTTAATCCACTAACTTAAATTGTTGTATGGGATCAGTCTAGGTCAGAAGATGGCAAAGAGGGCCCTGCAGGGTCCCGCTGAGTCAAAAGACCCAGGCCTAGCTCAGGTCTTTATTTGGCTGTTCTGGAGCAGGATAGGCAATTGCTGTGATGAGGACTGGCCAGAAAAGCATGACAGCCGGAAGGGTGATGAGGAAGTAGGTTTTGTAGGATCCAGGTCAGGGGGGTAAGAAAATTGGCAGGGCATTTGGAATGATGGCCAGAACTTGACATCTAGAAAGAGTGAAAGGTAGGGCTTCTGACATTTGGACCGAGTGAAACTGTTCTCCCTTAGGAGCTGACCTCGGCGTGGGAGGTGAGCAGCCTGAATCTCTACCTACTCTAGCATCTGCTTCACCTCCCCAGTTGAGAGACCTCCCACAATGTCTCCAGGCATTGCCAAGTGTGTGGGGCAGGGTGGCCCCTGGCCCATGTGGAGAGGAAAGGAATAAGCCCCTCTTCAGGGCTAAGCTCTGTCAAATAGGAGTGTAGGTTATGAATTACTACTCCAGTGTTAAAGGCAGGAGTAGCTTGGGTGGCCAGGCTGGGTCCCTTTAAGGAAGTCCCCTCACTCAGAAGAATACTTGGGAATTCTCTTCCTCCTCCTCCTAAATACAGTGCTCCCAAGACAACTTTTACTGAACCATCCAAAGAGAAGAAATGATAGAAGCTCCTAGTATCTTTGGGAAAGGGTTCGGGCTCACCATTACTATACCTTTTCCCCACCCTGCAGCCTTGGCTTCCACCTTTCACTCAAGGACAAAGGTCTTCAGAATACCTTAGATTCCTACGTGCCAGAGCAAACCCGTTTCACTCAGTATGCACAGAGCCCAGAGGGTCATATCTTTTAAAACAGGCCAGACCACGTGACTCATAGTTCTACCTCATCCCCCCCCCCCCCCAGGCCATTGAAGCCTCGGCATCCCTGAACTGTAGCAGTGAACACATGGAGACCTGTGGTGGGAGCCCTGGGGGACATTCGCCCGGAGCATCCTGGAGAAGCAGGACTCCGTCTGTTCTGGATTCTCTGCTGGGGTCAGGGCTAATTCTGAATATAGCCCTGCAGGGTTCGTGGGAAGGGCTGAGAAACCTCAGGTTTACTTCTGGCAGACTGGGCCAGCCACACATCTCCTTCTCTGAGCTTCATTTGTTCCTCTCTCCAGAGTCCTCCCCATCAGACCCTTCGGCAAACACACCCAGCTCCTACCCTACTCTCAGCGAAGTATTTGGCAGGAAGAGGAAGAAACGGACCAGCATCGAGACCAACATCCGCCTGACACTTGAGAAGCGATTTCAAGACGTGAGCAACCAACCTCCTAGGGTGGGAGTGGGTGGGCCAGTCTTGTGCCCGTAGGTTAGCAGGTCCCACATGTGCAGGAAGCTGGGCTCAGTGCAAGATGCTAAACAGTACTCTCCTCTGCTACACAAGTACCTGTCTTGGGAGGAAACCTAGTCACTCTTCTCTAGGAGCCCAGAAATGCTTTCTTCGAGAGTTCCAGAAAACTTTTCCTTGTTGACATGTATTTGGGTCTCATTATTCTTCTCACTGGAAGATTCAAGAACAAACACAGCATACCAGTAGGGCGTGTGTTTCTATATACATTTGAGGTGACAAGAGAAAGCCAGGGCATTATGTAAAAGTCTCCATCTCTTTTGAAACAAATTTTGCTTTTCAACTTAAAAGTATAATATAGGGCTGGCAAGATGGCTTAGCAAAGGGCAAAATAGGGCTTGTAGCCAAGCCTATGACCTGAGTTCAGTCCCTAGAATCCACACGGTAGAAGAAGGACCAGTTCCTGC
This sequence comes from Alexandromys fortis, assembly GCF_014885135.2. Classification (NCBI taxonomy): domain Eukaryota; kingdom Metazoa; phylum Chordata; class Mammalia; order Rodentia; family Cricetidae; genus Alexandromys; species Alexandromys fortis. The sequence goes on along the minus strand of NW_026068059.1, from coordinate 1,849,396 downwards.
AAGTTGCCCCCTGAACTCCATCCCCCTTGCCATAGTGTATGCCCCATTCTCAAATAAATAAACGTTAAATTTTAAGAAAAAATTCTAAATTTTTTAAAAAAGATTTTTAACTTAAAAAATAATACAGTTGGGCTGGAGAGATGGCTCAGCGGTTAAGAGCATTGCCTGCTCTTCCAAAGGTACTGAATTCAATTCCCAGCAACCACATGGTGGCTTACAACCATCTGTAATGAGGTCTGGTGCCCTCTTCTGGCCTGCAGGCATACTCGCAGACAGAATATTGTGTACATAATAAATAAAAAATAATAATAATAATACAGTTGCCGGGCGGTGGTGGCGCACGCCTTTAATCCCAGCACTCGGAAGGCAGAGGCAGGCGGATCTCTGTGAGTTCGAGGCCAGCCTGGTTTACAAGAGCTAGTTCTAGGACAGGCCCCAAAGCTACAGAGAAATCCTGTCTTGAAAAAAAAAAAAAAAACCCAAAAAACAAAAAAAATAATACAGTCATTGTTCATTATTAACAATTTGGAAAACATAGGAAGAAAAGTAGAAAGGAAAGATAGCCCATTGTCTTTTGTTTTCATTTTGCCTCTTGTCTGCCTGTCTTGTCTTTGCTTTTTAAAGATATGGTCTCACACTGGAGTTTACCTAGGTTGACCTGTATATAACACTATGTAGCCCAGGCTGACCTCAGACTCATGCCAATCTTCTTTGTGCCCGCCCCCAAGTGTTAGGATAATAGGCTTGTGCCGCCACCCAGCTTCCAGTGCCTTCTGAAAGCAATTGTAGTGTTGCCCTTAGTGCTCATTTAGACACTTGTGATTATACTGCACAAGTCTCTTTTTGTTCCACCAATTAGAATGTTTTGCTTCTTACAGTTATTTCTAAACCATGCGTTCATTTTTTTTTAATTAAAAGTTTTCAAATCTTTCCATGTTCTCAATTAGATATTCTAACCATAGATTCTAAACAACAGTCTTCTCAAGGATAGTAAGAGCATATTCTTGAGGCAGTGTCTGCGGGCTGTGAGCCTCGTGGGAGCCAGGGAGGAGTGAGAAGAGGGAAACACAGGCTTCCCCTAGAAGCTGTCGTGTAGCTTCCCCTAGAGCCTCGCTGTTACTGAACACTACCCAGTCTAGCCCCGTAGGTCCTGGCTGCTAGTTCTGCTGGCCTTGAGCAGCTCCCCCGCTGAGTCTGGCTCAGGGATTCCGTGGCTGCATCCTGCCAGCAGGATGGCTGGAGTTGAGTTTCCCATCTTTCGGGTTTCTTAGAGCAGTCTAGTTAAAGGTGGGGGATACAAGAATAAGGGAAAGGGGCTCAAGCCTCAGACTGGGTGGCAGGTCAGCGGGACAGAACGGTGACATCATACGGCCTGCAGCTCTCCCACACACCTGGTGGGCCTGAGCAGTCTAGCCTCCTCGTTTTCTAGGAAGAAATGTGAAGGGAGAGGTCACGAGGAAGGACTTAGGAGGGAGGTTTTCCTCAAGGTCTCCACCTCCCCTCCATAAGGAGGCCTTGCCGTGGGAATGCTCCAAAGGGAAGAGGACAGGAAGGGACCAACCTTTGGTATCCTCGCATCCATTCCAGCCCTGTGCTTGATGGTGGACACATGCTTTCTCTTGTAACCTTTACCAGAGTCCTGTGTGCTAGGCAGGTAGTCTCACTCCGTATCTGGAAAGACTGGGGCTCAGAGGTAATGGGAATTCCTAAGGACGCTCAGTGCACAGATGATAAAGTCAGTATTCCACCCTTGGTCTGACTCTAAGGCCTTTGACCCATATGTTCAATGTTTTGTGTTTGGAACATCCGACCCTCACCTCTGATCTCTGCTCCTGTTTCTGTCTCCTGACCACACCCTATCCCTTTGTCCCTATAGAACCCTAAACCCAGCTCAGAAGAGATTTCCATGATCGCAGAGCAGTTGTCCATGGAGAAGGAGGTGGTCAGGGTCTGGTTCTGCAATCGACGGCAAAAGGAGAAGCGGATCAACTGCCCTGTGGCCACACCTATCAAGCCACCCATTTACAACTCCCGCCTGGTAAGTGACTTGGAGTTGGCTGACAGGCTGGCTGCCAAACACTTGGGGGCCATGCACGTGGAGGCCAGGAGTCTGCCATACCACAGCATGGTAGGTAGTGGGCAGGTGAGATTCAGCCCATGAATAAACAAATAGGTACAACATGTAAAATATGCATAATAGAAGAAGATTAAAGAGGTGTGGAAGGGAAGGGGGGGCTGTTGGGATGGCTCAGCCGGTAGAGATGCTTGCTGCCCAACCTGATGATCCAGTTTCCATGTCTGAGATCCCCATGGTGGAAGAAGACAGCCCATTCCCAAAAGTTGACCTCTGACCTCTCACACATGCTATGTGTCACCCACATGCCCACACATATTTGTAGCATAAATAAAGTGTTATACAGTTAAAAAACAACAACATGAACAAGATGATGGGTGTGTTTTCGCCTTTTTAACAGGAAGGTTAGAGATGCCCTGTCTGATTAGGTGGTATTTGAATGAAAATCTAAAATTTTTAAGGGGATGAAATATGTGTATATCTAGGGGAAAGAGGTGGAGGGACCACCAAGGAAGTCTTTGCAAAAGGGTCAAAAGCCCAATGAATTCAGAGAAGTACCAGAAACTAGACTACCTCAGGTCTTGGAGTTCAGTGAGAGGACTTCGGTTGACTCGAATAGGAAGGTGTTGGAAAAGCCTGGATGTATAAATCTGAGCTGGTTGACATGGGCTGCTGAGTGGAGAATAACTCGGGAAGCCAGAGACATGCCAGAAGACAGCCATCAGGCTGAGCAGAGGAGGTGTGGAGGGTGGTAGCCATGGTGATGAGAATAAATGCTTGGACTCTGTGTGTTCTTCAGCTGTGAAGTCAGTAAGATTTGCTAATTGCTCAGATTCCAAAAACAGACTGTTTTTCCCCGGATGCTTTTGTTTTGTTTTGTTTGTTTTATGGTATAGGGTTCCAAGTAGTCCAAGCAAGCCTCGAGCTCACTGTGTAGTTGAGGGTGACCTCTATCTCCTAGGTGCTGGGATTATAGGTATGCACCAGCACACCTGGTTTTTCTGGTGCTAGATATGGAACCCAGGGCCTCCTGCATGCTAGGCAAACATGCTACCAACTGGGCTACCTGAGTACTGGATGCGTGTTGTTGGCACTGCCCTTTTAAAAAAATGTCGGTCTGGACATGGTAGCACACACCTTTAATCCCAGCACTTGGGGGGGAGGGCAGAGGCAGGTGGATCTCTGTGAGTTTAAGACCGGAATGATGTACATAGTGAGTTCTAGGATAGCCAAGACTACTTAGAAGGACCCTGTCTCCAAATGATGATGATGATGATGATGATGATAAATTTGGAAGACAACGAAGAGCAGGCTTGAGAAACAAAGACAGCTGAGAATCTGAGACCATTTATATTAAGTTGTGTGTGCTTCGTAGGCACCCGAGAGGCAATACCTAGCTGGGGTTAAATCTTAGCCTCTGGTGTTCCAGGAAAAGCCAAGGCTGAGAATAACTTGAGGTTCTAGGGAGACACAGAGGATTGGGAATTAGAATGGGTCCTGTTCTGTCTAGGGAGAGATGGGATTCAAGTTCTATGGAGACACAGAGGATTGGAAATTAGAATGTGTCCTGCTCCGTCTAGGGAGAGATGGGACGTGGTTAATGGTGTAGTTTTCTATCTTTGGTAGCGGTAAAAGGGTAGAGAAGTTGGATAAAATGACGTCCTCTAGTTTTCCAGCAGGCTGGTTGCAGTCTGGGTAAGACCTACATAAAAAACTCCCACATTGTTGATTTCCCCTATATATCCACAGACCAGCTCTATGCTGGTCTTTGCACCAAGTGCTGGAGATAGATGACATTTATTTCCAGTGCCAGGGGACCTCATTGTCTAGCAGAGGATACACACAAGTAAACAAGAGACAAACAGCACAATCATTTCTCTAAGCGACCTTAGGAGCAGCCCTAACACACCTTGGGGACAGTGGCTAGGAAGGCTTCCCCACGGGAGGTCATTAGTGCCTGAGTTGAGTTTACAGTGGCAGGTATGTGTGAGGTGGAGCTGTCTCCAGGGGAAGTGTGAGAACAGCGAGGTGGGGAAAAATACACAGCAAGTTCATGGAACTTCAGGTGGTTCCATGTAGAGGAATGTTGGAAGGTAGGGCTGAACTGGTCATGGGACAGGGGAGAGAGGAGAGTGTCAAGTGATAAACAAGGGTTATGGGTGTGGTTTAGTTGGTAGAGTGCTTGCCTACTATACATGAAGCCCCTGGCTCCACCTACAGCACCACCATGGAGTCTCAACACCTGGGGTGGCTCAGAAGTTATCCTTTGTTACTCAGCAAATACATGAGGCCCTACGTCAAAAACAAACAAAAATATAAGCAAAAGGCCTCAGTTAATAAACTCAGAGCTGGCTTGGAGCAGGGAAAGCAGTGGAAGGGGAAGCCTGGGAATGACTCAGAGTGTTCCGGCTGGGCTAGCTGGGTAAATGGTTAGCATTCTGTGTGGACCCAGCAAACAGGACCAGCTGGTTTTGGGGTGCGGAAAGGTAGTGCTCCAGTTCTTTGCGTCGTCATGATGTAGGCCTGCAGCACACTTAAGTGGGACTGTCCCTGGAGGCTTGGGACATTGGCTACAGGGGCCAGGAGAGAAGCTGGGAGGAAGCTGGGACTATCACAAGCAGGTGGCCGTTGAAGTCCTGGGTAAGAAGAATTCCATTATGGAATTTGTATAAAGACAGAAAGGTTCACTTCTACCCTCTGGTGACATCAGTCATTTGAGAACAAGAGGATCAAGGGAAGAACCCGAGAAGGAAGAGACTGATAATGCGGGAAGTAAAACCAAGTGTGTGTGAGAGATCTAGCCTGGTGAGTCCCACAGCAGCATTGTGGGAATGCAGATAAAAGACACTCAACTCTCTGGGCGAATTTAATCCCAGCACTTGGGAGGCGAGGCAGGTAGATCTCAGAGTTTGAGGTCAGCCTTGTTTACAAAGTGAGTTCCAGGGTAGCCAAGGCTATACAGAGAAACCCTGTCTTAAAAATAAAAAATTAAAAAAAAATAAATAAAGTTAAAAAGTCAGCATGGCAGCATTGGGGAGCCCATGATTTGCCTGAAGAACATGAAGTATCAAGAGTGCTTTAGTAGGCAGAAAGAGGAGCCTGTGAGAAAGCATGCACTTAAAAAACCACAGACTAGGGCTAGAGAGATGGTTCAGCAGGCAACAGCACTAGCTGTCTTCCAGAGGAATCCAGGTTCAATTTCCAGAACCCACATGACCGCTCACTCACAACTGTTCAGGGGATCCTCTGATGTCTTCTGGTCTTTGCAGGCACCTGGCATGCCCAGGGTGCACTGACATACATGCAGGCAATATACCCGTACACACAAAATAAAATTAAATAAATCTTTTAAAAAAATAAGCTTCTCTAGATAGAAATGGTCATATCATGCCTGGAAGACAAGAGTTCCACACCCAATGTCATGTAGGTTGGATGAAGGAGTGTCTTCTGATCCTGTCTTTTCTTCGGGTCTTGGTGGAATGAAAACTGATGTCTTTTATTTCTGACACATAGCAATCTCGAGCTAGCTAAGTCAGAAAAGTAAATTAATAGGAACTGGAGAGATGGCTCCGTGGTTAAGAGTTCATCCTGCTCTTGCAGAGGACCTGAGTTTAGTTTCCAGCACCCTCCTGTGCACCCAGCTACCAGCTCCAGGGTATCTGATGCCCTCTTCTAGCCTTTGTGGGCACTGCAGGCACATGCACCCCCCCACACACATACCAGCACATGTATACATAATTAAAAATAAAATCTTTTAAGAAATAAACAATAAAATTTTAAAAGGGGCTGGAAGGTATATGTAGCTCAATGTTATATATAACCCTGACTTAGCATATATAAGACCATTGCCTCAGTCCCCAGCAAAACATACACACACACACACACACACACACACAAAGCATCTTGGTACTGTTTTGCTACCATATGTAAAAACAATGCTTAAAGTAAGGGACCATATATATGTATGTTTGCATATGCAGAGCCCATCTTTAGCTGGAAGTGGAGGAAGCAATCACAGTGACTGTACACACTATTATTTATTTGAAAACAACAGGGTTCTTGGGTGTGGCATCTGGGAGAGGAGGAGAGGAGGTGACTGATAGCATCTCTAACCACTCTGCCACACCTCCCAAACTGCCTCCACCCCTCCAGGCCCTGTTCATTGTAAACCGAAGGGTAAGAAGAAGAGAAGGAGTTCTGATTAGTTAGGAAAGGAAAACAGGCTACTTCCTGCTGGAGGGGCTGTTCCAGAGTTGTTTGGGATCCTAGTAGATGGCAGGTCCCTAAGTGGAGTCTCTGTATCAATATCCTATGAAAATGCTGGTCAGAGCTTCCTGGTCAACAGGAGAAAAGTAAGAGGGGCAAGAATATGCAGATCTGAGCTCAAAGGTGGCGCTAAGAAAGCACCTAAAGATAACCAACAATCCACAGCCCTTTTCTTTCGGGAGCAAGGCAGCTAACCTTTAACAAGCTGGTGCTCTTTGCCAGCCACAGGGCTGGAACCTTTATAGACATTATCTCATTAAATCTTAATTAAAAGAAATATCAGGGAGGTGCTGCTGCTGTTTCACAGATGAGAAAACCAAGCCTCCCTGGGGTTGATAGCTTACTCATAGTCACGCAGACCGTGGGTGACACGGCCAGGTCTCACACCCAGATCTGTCCACTCATTATTTCTTATCCTAGGCTACTCTTGGATAATCATAGTGAGGGGTAGGTTCCTGAACTGGGAGATTAAATGTGGGGGGGGGGGGGATGGGAGTGGGGGGAAGGCAGAGGGCAACATTGGGTATTTTCCTCAATTGCTTTTCATCTTATTTTTTGAGATGGGGTCTTTCACGGACCCTGGAGCTCCCTGGTTTGGCTACACTGGTTGAAGCCCAGGGATTCTCTTTGTCTTCCCTTCTCAGCTTGGGATTGCAGGCTGTGACTGTTAAGAGGCAGCCACTTTAGTGACTGAGCCAAGGTGTCTCCCTAGTCCTGAATGGCCCCTTCTGGTGTTTTAAGTCTCTACCTGCTTGCTTTTTTTTTTCTTGACAGTGTCTTGCTATGCATCCCTAGCTGACTCAGAACTTATAGTAGTCCCCTTGCCTCAGTCTCCCAAGCACTGAGATTATAAGCATGCAAAGTAGAAATAGAGCAGGCAGTCAGCAACATCTGCCAGAGCAAGGGCCTCAAAGACTTGCTCATCTCTCCTCGGGGCACTGGCACAAACCTCCATCCTGGCAGTACCAGAGGAACTTTGCCAGGGGCACCAGCAGGAGGGGGAGTGGTCTGTGTCAGCACCAGGGAGCTTCTGCAGCAGGCCAGAAGTGGGTCCTGATGGCTGTATGTAGTCCACAGGTCTTCCTATGACGCACAAGGTGAAAATTATGGAGCAGGAGGTCACTGAGGAAGGCGAACTGCTCTCTGCAGCCTTTCACCCAGTGTCCTGGCAGAAAAAAGAAGGACGCAGCATGGACATTCACAGGCTTCTCTTGCCTTTCAGGTCTCTCCATCAGGATCTCTGGGTGCCCTCTCCGTCCCTCCTGTCCACAGTACCATGCCTGGAACAGGTGAGCTTCCGAAGAGGTTTCCAGACAACACAGGATTAATCTAAATAATATATTAAAACTGAAAGGACCTAGGTGTGGTGGTGCATACCTTTAATTCCAGCACTTGGAAGATAGAGGCAGGTGTTCGAGGCAGCCTGGTCTACAGAGCAAGTTCCAGGACAGCGAGAGCTACCTTGAGGAATCTTGTCTCAAACAAAACAAAGCAAAACAAAAAGCCTTAAAAGAGCCTTAAAAGGCTCTTCACCTAAGTCAGCATTTCCTCAGTGTGTCTCAAAGGACATTAAAAATAAGGGCTGGGAAGAATAGGGTTCTGTGGTCACATAAGTTTGGAAAATATTGGTAAGCAAAGTTTAAACAAACGCTTGTTTTTATTTTACTTGCAACATTGCTCAGCACTCAAGGGTATAACACATTCCAAAGTGAATTGTATGAAAAACCTGGAGGAAGACAGGCTTCCAGAACACATTTTCAGGGTTCTGTTTCTCCCAAAGCACCTGTAGCATTTCACAGACCTAGATAAGGATATGTCCAAGCCTCATATGCTGATCTCTGCATGATCTACTTTTTTTTCCCTTTCTAATCTTAGTTTGAATAGTAAAATATATAGCGCTCTATGCATGAAACACATATTGGGATTCCAAACAAGAAGAATATCTACTTAGTGCAAACCTGCTCTTTTACAGAGGATGACCATGAGTTCCAGGGTGGATCAGGACAGGCCCAGGGCCAAGACAAGGCTTGGGTTCCCTTTAAGGGGACCATGTCCATTTTCTTTGTAGAGTCAGGGAACTGAGAGTCTGGCAGCCTCTCTGCTCTCCCGTATGCCTCATGCTTTCTCCCCATGCCTCTTCCTTTCCCGAGCTTCAACATCTTCTCCCCTCCTGCCCAGGGCGTGTCCCGCAGATTTTGGCATCTGTCCTCCATGCCTTTGGCAAGTCTTGGACTGACAGAACCAGCCGCACTGCTCTGAGGGCCTGGGCTGCCGAGAGCACTTGAAATAAAGGCCCCGCCAAGGATGGGCTGATGGGTGGGCCTTGCTGTTCACAGGGTAGAAGGTGGGCAGACGGGGGGGGGGCGCATAGGGGGATGGTAAGGTGCCCTTTGGGGATTCCAAGAGAAAATTATGTGTTGGAAAGGCTGTGTCACAAAGGTCCCCAGGCCCAGCAACATTATTTTGGCCTTGTTTTTGTCTCTCTTTGTCCTCAGTAACGTCATCCTGTTCCCCCGGGAACAACAGCAGGCCTTCGTCTCCTGGCTCAGGACTCCATGCCAGCAGCCCCACAGCATCTCAAAATAACTCCAAAGCGGCGATGAACTCCTCCTCCGGCTTTAACTCCTCGGGGTAAGTGGACGGCAGCGAGGCAGCATCTGGCAGGCTCAGGGGCATGTGAGGAGTTGGGCCGGTGCCATAGATGAGAACTGGAAATGGGAAATGGGGTAACAGTGGAGGTGGAATGGGGGGGGGCAGAGTGAAGAGCTAGACTGGACTGCATCCCCAGGGAGTGAAGATTTTAAAAAGAAGTGGTAGCCGGCGAGCAGTCCTGGCAAGGGCTGATGTCAACAAAGCCAGAATTTCCATCCTCAGCTTTGATGGTGGAAATTTCCAAATGCTCACGTGAGAAAGGACCAGGTCCTGGGCTGGACTCAGGAGCGCTCCTCACCAGGAGCTCGAACCACAGGATGTTATGACATGAGTCTGGAGCTCAGGCATAGACCAACTCTGGCCCTTGGGTACAGCTAGCTCACAGAGAGAAAAGTGTTACTGAGATCTGGCTCCCAAGTCCGCTTGGGAGGCAGCAGGGCAGGCCCTGGCGGGTCTTAGCTCACAAGCCGAATAAACTCCTGGAAAAGGTATTCTTAGGATGGGTGTCGTGAGAATCCTCCCTGGTGCAGAAGACGACAGATTTGAAGCAGGTTGTGGCGCTAGGGAGACAGTTCCATCGGTAAGATGCTTGCTGGAAAGCAGGGGACTGAATCTGACCGCCAGAAGGACACAAAAAAAGCCAGGTGTGGCAGTATGTGCTTGGAATCCCAGTGCTAGGGTGGAAGTGAGAGGGAGAGGCCTTTGGGCTCCAGGCCAATGAGAGAACCTGTCTCAAAGAAGGCTGTTGGGGCAATAAGAGAACCTATCTCAAAAAAGGTGGGGACAACACCCAAGGTTGTCCTCTGACCTCCATATGAGTGCACACTGATGCATATATATATATGTATGTATGTATGTGTGTGTGTGTATATATATATATATATAAAACTTTAAAAAAAATTTGGGCATGGTGGTACACACCTGTAATCTCAGCATGCAGGAGGCTGAGGCAGGAGGATTTGGAGGAGCCTGTCTTGAACATGGACCCTATCTTTTCGTTTGTTTGTTTTTGTTTTTTCGAGAGAGGGTTTCTCTGTAGCTTTGGAATCTGTCCTGGAACTCACTCTGTAGACCAGACTGGCCTCGAACTCACAGAAATTCGCCTGTTTCTACCTCCTAAGTGCTGGGATTAAAAGCATGCATCACCACTGCCCAGCTGGAGGCCCTATCTTAAACACACAAGCAAACCAAGTTGAGTGATAGGTTACACACTTGAGCTTTACAGGAAGAGAGGAATCCATTTGTCCAAATGTAGGCAGTTCAAGTAGCTTCTATTGTCCAGATGTTTCATAGTCTAGGAAGTCAGAATTTCTGGGGTTCAGGAGACCCAAATAATATTTGTAGTATAATATTTGAGGTATGATTCATACGCCATAAAATTAATAAGGTTGTACAACCATTACTGTTATCTAATTCCAAAATGTTTTCATCACCCCTTAAGGTTCCCTCTACCTGCCTTGTAGCTGCCACCTTCCCATCAGGTTTGTAACTCTGGCTTGGTCTTTTTTTTTTTTTTCCCCAGACCGTGGTACCGTTGGAATCATCCCACCTACCTCCACTGAGACCAAAAACTTCCTCCAGTTCCACCTGGCCCCTTGTTCCCACCAGGACGCAGGGAGTCATGCCTTCCATGAATGGACAGACTACTTGGGAACGGGTGGGACAAACGGCCACTGCTGAAGAGCAAACCCACATTCTTGCCTTCTCGGGGATCCAGAGACTCCGGAGAACCAAACTGTGACTGCAGACCACACCGATGCCTCGCCGTAGGCCACGCTGATGTCTCAGGCTCTTGATAATCCTGCTGGGAGTTTACTGTGCTTGCCTGCCGTGCCTATGGCCACCTTCTTTCTCTAATGTTTTTGATGGCTTCATCTCTCGGAGAAAGGGCTGTGTGCCATTGGCTTCTGGGGACAGCCATTTGCTCGGTGGGCCAAATTGTAAGAACGGTAGATCATGGTTTTGGCTCTGACCTCGGCCACAATCCTGAACAGATCGCAAATTCTGTGGAAAGACTGAAATCTCATGTTTCCACCAAAGCCTTATTTTGTCTAATTATTACAGTTTCTAGTTTTGCCTCATTTTCTTTTGCCCTTGCTCCCTTTTCTACAACCAAATTCTTCCATTCTTGTGCCCTACAAAGTCCCTTCCTCTCTGGAGATGGCAGAGCTACCCTCCGATCATATACTTCCACCCACAGGTTCTCTTTGTTGCCCACATACACCCAAGTTCAAAAATACTTGTCTTTTCTCTGCTCCCTGTGTTTCTGCTTGTCCTGCCCCCTCTCCTTTCTTATGAGCACAAAAAATTGAGCAAACCGAGAGAGAGATGGAGGGAGGGAACGCCATGCCCAAGATACTGGCCACGCTCTTGTACTGGCCACGCTCTTGTACACAGCCTTTTCCTGTTCTGCACTATGACCTTTCCTCTTTAATGTTCCAGCAAGATGTCTAACTCAGGTGTGAATTTTGATGATGTCTCTGTAATATTTTATCTCATATTAGAAAAGGAGGGGGGATACCAAAGTGTGGGATACTTCCACAGAGTTTCCATGTGGGCTGGGGCTCTGCTGACTTTGGGGGGAACGTTATATGTGGAGTCTCCTTCTGTGGGCCTGTGTGTTAAGCTGTCACATGAAGCCATCCCAGGAATTAGTAACTTTTTTTTTTTGTTGTTTTTTAAAGACTGAATATCCAGGAAACTGTTGAGACTCAAAGGAATCTGTTTCTAAATATATTTGTATAGCAATGACGTAACTGTTCCATGTTAATAAGCGGCTGCGAGGAGGGTTCCGTGCCTTTCTGTGTGTGCAGATAATGGAAATGGGGTGGGGCAAAGGAGCTCCATTTGGAACATGAAGTGGGTGCTGGCGGTGGCTTTATTGACACAGGGTCCCGAACTTCTCAGTGTTCTACTCTGTGGGACAGAACTACTTTGGGAACTGAGTGAGAGACTGTTCCCCAATTTATAGGAGGGAGAGTACGGTGAATATTTAAGGTCATGTCACTTGAGGTGGAAGCTAAGGCAAATCTATCTTGCATATCCTAAATATTATCTTCTCAACTGTTGTTAAATACAATGGAAAGCAAAAGGTGTTTAACAGAATAATTTCATGATGCTATTTATTTCATGAAGACATCTCCACCTAGTGAGACACTGAAGGACAGAGAGCTATTATTGAGCTTTTTATTAGGTTAACATTTATTGGTGAAAGGATTTTTTTGTTGTTGTTTTTTTGCTTTGAGGTAGGGTCTCACTCTGTAATCTAGGCTGGCCTCAAGCTCATTATTTAGCCAGGTTGACCTTAAACTCATTGCAATCCTCCTGCCTCAGTCTCCTAAGTGCTAGGATCATGGGCCAGAAAGGCACCACATCTTTAATAAAAATGTAAAGAGTTGGCAGTTCTTGAGGTAAATATTGATCTGTGGGGAAGAAAGACCTTTTCGTGTTACAGTTGGTGCAGAAAAACAAAGGCAGGGATCTGTGCTGCTTTTCCATAGCTGCAGTCAAAATGCCCGATAGAACTACTTGAGGCAGGAAAGATTTCTTTTCGCTTCCTGTTTCAGAGATGTCTATCATAGCTGGAAGGGCATAACAGAAGGAAGTAATTCTCAGCACACCAGAGAGGAAGCAACAAAAGGTTTTCAGGAAGGACTCATCATGGCTAGATAGCCTCAAAGCCCTTCCCCTAAGTGGGCCTCCCTCCCCATATTGCCATGACATTATGAGTCTCTCAGAAGATTATTCCACTCCTTAGACCACACCCCTCATGACCTCATCTGGAAATAGCTCTATAGGTAGGGGCATGCCCTTCCAATGTTCCAGATGTCTCAAAACCCAGTCAACTTTCAAGTCAAAATTAGCCATCTCAGAATTTTACATTTGTTGCAAATGATAACAGCCTCAACATGGGAAACCTAGTCACCAATCAACATGGGTCTGTGTACCTGGGGTTTGAATGGGACTCAAATTCAGACTCCTGTTTGGTGCTATAAAGTGGGGGAAAGTCCTGCTCGTGGTGGTGACTTTTGAAAGAAAAAAGATGTAGTTAAAAGGTGAGCTGAGAACACTAATGTGTACCCACAGGCTACGCCAGACACAGGAAGGTTGCTTGAGTCTAGGAATTCTGGGCTAGCCTTTGCAGCATAATGAGGCCCAGTTTCAAAAAGAAAGTGCATGTAGGAGGCTGGATATGTAGAAGGAGCCATCAGCAGCGATTTAAGTGCCCCCTAAAAGTATATTGCCATACAAGCATGACTGTGTCTATCACTGCACATCCACATGTATTACTGACATCAGAGCTGACCCTTTCCTGCTGCAACGATGCCCACTTTGACATCCTGCCCAGGTAAGTACCTGAAGACAATCTCTAGCACCATCCAAAACTCTGGTTTTCACCCACTGGTCCACATTTTGTCTAAAAAATAGACAGAATGGTGGAGGCAGGTGGATCACTGTGAGTTAAAGGCTAGCTTGATCGATATAGTGAGTTCCTGGCCAGACAGGGTGACAAAGAGAGACTGTGACTCAAAAACAAAAATAAATACAAAAAGGTAGCCTAACTGCTTGGCCTCTAATAGCTCCTGCTGCTCACTGACTGGGGAGACTCTGAGCAGAACCAAATTTGCAGGTGGGCATTGGTTCAGCATTCATATCTGCAGGAGTCTGTAGAATTCATAATCCAAAGAAGTTTAATAGAAATTCATTTTAGCTGCTTTGCCATCTACAAGCACCTAAGAGCAACACGAGCTGGTGCGGGAGGTAAAGAGGAAAGGATTGTGGCTGCTGCTCGTTTCATGCTGTCTGTCTGTCTGTCTGTCTGTCTGTTTATATATTTACAGTAGGCCTGGTACTCCAATGTGGCTCAGATTCTGTAGGATTTTTTGTGTTTGTTGGACCCCGTGTGGCACAGGTTAGCCCAAAACTCACTATGTAGATCAAGATGATCCTGAGCTGCTGACCTTTCTGCCCCTGCCTCTCAAGTACTGGGATTACAGGCCCGCGCAGCTTTGCCCAGCTTCCAAAGCAAAGGAAGAGCTTTGGGTCCAACCAGGGGATGATTTGAGTGAGGGAACCTGCCTCTAGCCCCCAGGTGTCTGGGCACAGGATCCTCTGGCATATCTCTGGGACTCCCCTGTCCCCTGGATCCTTTTATTCTCTGTTGTCTCTAATGGCTAGGATTGTTATTGCATATACTAGGGCATTTAAGAGGTTTAAACCCAGGCATGGTAGCACATGCCTGTATGCATAACACAGGAGGTTGAGGCAGGAGGAATCAGGAGTTCCAAGCCAGCCTTGGCTACAATAGTGAGCTCAAGGCAAGCCTGGGCTAGGATGAGATCTTGTCTCAAACACTGCTAAATGCAAGAAAAAGGAATTTTAAAGTGGATTTCCTTTTTTCTCTCTGAACTAGAAAACTGTAAGCTTTTCTACTCACAACCCCCTTTCAGGAGAGAAATTCTTACAAGACACCCCACATTATATATATTTTTACATTTCCTGGTAGAAAAATCATAGAGAATTTCATTTTAGGACAATTCTTCAATGTAAATATAATTTTACCAGTTTGAAAACACATAATCAAATCTGCATACTCATGAAATGGATCTGTTTGTCTATTTTTACAAAAAGCTTAAATCTTGGCTGATTTTTTTTAAAAAAAATATTTATTATATATACAATATTCTGTCTGTGTGTCTGCCTGCAGGCCAGACGAGGGCACCAGACCCCATTACAGATGGTTGTGGGCCACCATGTGGTTGCTGGGAATTGAACTCAGGACCTTTGGAAGAGCAGGCAATGCTCTTAACCGCTGAGCCATCTCTCTGGTCCTGATTTTTTTTTAAAATTTAAGCTCTCACTATGTAGCCCCAGGTGGCTTAAACTCTCCGTGTAGATCAGGCTGACTTCAAACTCAGAGAGATCCACTTGCGTCTGTCTCCTGAGTGCTGGGAGGTTTCTGGAGGTTTGTGCCACCGCACCAGGCCTGGCTGAATATCTGATGCTAGAGGATGCAGAGCATTTTCAAAATTTTGCAAAGTTGATCAATGTTCTGACTTTATGATCTTCAATGCTGAGAATACTGTTTCACTTAAATATGTGGTACAAAAACGGCACAAGTATGTTGGGGGCCATTCAACCAACTGTTGAATTTTATCCTGATCCCAAGTCTAAGTTCATGTCACAAAATGTATGAAACCTACTGCTACTCAATTGGCTTCTTAAAAACATCATCTTTAAATTTTTCATTTATTTACTTATTTATTTTGCACCTCTGATGCAGTTTCCCCTACCTCCTCTCCTCCAGACCCTCCCCCCACCCTACACCCCCCTGTTCCCACCCCCAATCTATCCCTCCTCCATTTCCATTTAGGAAAGGGCAGGTCTCCCATGAGTATCAACAAAACATGGCATATCAAGTTGCAGTAAGACTAAGCACCTCCCCATGTATTAAGGCTGGGTAAGGTGACCCAGTATAGGGGAGCAGGGTCTCAAAAGCCAGTAAAAGAGTCAGAGATAACCCCTGTTCCCACTGTTAGGAGTCCAACAAGAGGACAAGCTACACAACTGTCACCATATATACAGAGGGCCTAGGTCAGTTCCATGCAGGCTCCTTGGTTGTTGGTTCGGTCTCTGTGAGCCCCTATGAGCCAGGTTAGTAGAGTCTTATGATGTCTTTGATCCCTCTGGCTCCTACAATGCTTTCTCCTGCAGGATTCCCCAAACTCCACCTAATGTTTGACTGTGGGTCTCTGCATCTGTTTCCATCAGTTGTTGGATAAAGCCTCTCTGATGACAGTTGAGCTAGACACTAACCTGGTCACAGGCAATGGCCAGTTCAGGCTACGTAGCTATTATTGCTAGGAGTCTAAGCTGGGATCTTCCTTGTAGATTCCCTTGTGCCAGATTTTTACCCAACCCAGAAATGCCCCCCTTTCCAGGAGTATCTTTCAGTACTCTCCCTCTCCACGCACCCATAACCTGATCATCCATGTTCCCATCCCCACCCACCCTCAGTCCACTCACAAAATCTCTTCTATTTCCCCTTCCCAGGAAGGTCTGGGTGCCCTCTCCTTAAACCCTTCCTATTACCTAGCCTCCATGGGGCTGTCTCCTCCTGTTTTATAATCCTCTCTAGTTCTGGGATTAAGGGCATGCACCACTACCGCCTGGTTTCTGTGGAAAGCTAGTGTGGCTACGGGGATTAAAGGTGTGTGTCATTGTGGCTACTGGGATTAAAGGTGTGTGTCATTGCTGCACGGTCTGTGTAAGGCTGGCCAGTGTGGCTGTTTTACTTTTCTGATTCTCAGACAAGCTTTATTTGTTAAAATACAAATGAAATGCCACTACACACATCTTCACCCGCATGATCTTAGCCATTGTGACAGGTGTAACAGGTGACAGGTGTAAGATGGAATCTCGTCTAGGGACGTTGAACATCTTAAGTGTTTCTCGGTTGTTTGAGAGTCTTCTATTGGGAATTAGAAATGTTTAGAAATGTTTAGAAATGTACCCCATTTTTAAATCCCAGTAGAGATCCAATTTTAATCCGTGGTGGTCTAATAAGATAAAGAGGGGTTATTTCAATTTTTTTTATATCTATTGAGACTTGCTTTGTGGTCAGGTATATGGTCAATTTTGAAGAAGGTTCTATGCAATGCGGTGAAGAAGGTATATTCTTTTGTGTTCGTATGAAATGTTCTGTAGATATCTGTTAGGTCCATTTGAGCCATAACATCTGTTTCAGGATTTTTCCTTTGAATATGAAATGTCCTCCTCTGTCTCTTTGATTAATTTGGTTGGAAGTCTATTTTGTTAGATATTAGGATAGCTACACCAGCATGCTTCTTAGGTCCATTTGATTGAAAAATACTTTTCCATCCCTTTACTGTGAGTTATATGTCTATCTTCAGTGTTGAGGTATGTTCCTTGTATGCAACATCATATGAGGGATCCTGTTTTAGTATCCAATCTGTTACTCTATCTCTCTCTCTTTTTTTTTTCGAGACAGGGTTTCTCTGTAGCTTTGGAGCCTGTCCTGGCACTAGCTCTGTAGACCAAGCTGGTCTTGAACTCACAGAGATCCGCCTGCCTCTGCCTCCCGAGTGCTGGGATTAAAGGCGTGCGCCACCATCGCCCGGCACTCTATCTCTTTTTATTGATGAATTGAGCCTGTTGATATTGAAGGATATTAATGACCAATGATTGTTAATTCCTGTTATTTTGTTGGATGTGGTAGTGTGTGTGTTTTCTTTCTTTGGGTTTTGTAGGTGTGAGATTATCTATTGTCTGTGGTTTTTGTGTAATTAATTTCCTGGGGCTGGAGTACCTTCTGTAGGGTTGGGTTTGGTGATAGATATTGTTTAAATTTTATTTTGTCATAAAATATCTTGTTTTCTCTACCTGTGGCGATGGACAGTTTTGCTGGGCATAGTAGCCTCAGTGGGCATCCGTGGTCTCTTATAGTCTGCAAGATATCAATTTAGGCCCTTCTGGAGTTTAGGCTATGTATTGAGAAGTTGGGTGTGATTCTAATAAGTCTGCCTTTATATGTTACTTGGGTTTTTCCCCTTGCTGCTTTTAATATTATTTCTTTGTTTTCTGATGAGGATATGTTCTTTTTTAGGTTAGAAAAACTTTATTTTATGATTTCATTAAATATGTTCTCTGGGTTTTTGAGTTCAGTTTCTTCTCCTATTATTCCTATTATTCTTAATATTTTCTTTGACTGATGAATCTGTTTCCTCTATTGTGACTTCAATGCCTGAGATTCTCTCTTCCACCTCTTGTATTCTATTGGTGATGCATCTGTAGTTTCTGTTCACCCACCCAGATGTTCCAATTTTAGGATTCTCTCCATTTGTGTGTGTGCGTGTGTTTTTTAATTGCTTCTGTCTGTTTTCATGTCTTGAACAGTTTCCTTTATTTGTTATTTTTTTTCTTGGCTTTCTTTTAGCTAGTTATTGATTTCTTCCAATTTTTTGTTTGTCAATCTTTTTGATGGTTAGTCAATTTGTTTCCTCAGTTTCTTTAAGGGATTTGTGCATATCCTCTTTAAGGATCCCTATCATCTTCATAAAGTAATTTTAAGATTATTTTCTAGTGCTTCAGCTGTATTGGATTGTTCACATCTTGCTGTTGTAGGATAGCTGGACTCTGATGGTGCCATAGTGTTGTTTCTGTTATTGTGTTCTTACACTGGCATTTAGGCATCTGGATTTGGGGTGATTGTAGGTCCAGGTGTTGAGTCCTGCATTTGTCTTTGTTGGATGGGTGTTTTATCCCTTGGTTTCTCTTTCCTTTCTGGTCTTCTGACCTAAATAGCCAAGGGTTCTTGTGACTAGGAAGTCTTCAGGTCCAGTAAGGTGTCCCCTTTGGGATTTTGGGTGCTAAGGGTCCCTAGATCCAGCCCAACCTCTTGTAAAGCTGAAGTCTTCCTTTGAAGTTGAAGATTAGGGTATGGATCCCAGGGGTGGTGGTGAAGAATGAGATCCCTAGATCTGATCAGGGTTCTAGGTTCCCTAGAACCAGCCTGGGCTCCAGTACTGCTGCCAGCGCTGGGGTCCCTAGATCCTGCCTGACCTCCAGTAAAGCAGAGGTCTTCTTTTGAAGTTGTAGGCCTGGGGTCGCTGGATCCCACCTGGCCTCTGATAAAGCAGAAGTCTTCTGAAGTTGTAGACCCGGATATTGAGTCGGGGTTGCAGAGATTGGGAGGCAGGGGTGTGCAGTCTGGAGTTGCTGGGCAGGCTTTAAAGGGGTTCGAAACACCATTAAAAACAAAACAAAACTTTCTGGGTCTGCAAGATAATTCAGCAGGTAAAGGTGCTTGCTGCCAAGCCTGAGGACCTGAGTTCTGTTAGGCTCGAAGTCTGAATCCCTGATACATCGCCATGAGACTGGCTCTGATGCAAAAGCAGAGTCTTTATTGCGAGTTAACTCGGATATCCTCCATCCATTCGGAGCAGCAGCAGTGGCGGCGGCAGCAGGAGCAGTAGAGCAGGAGAGACCTGGAGCACCTGTTGTCAACTAATGTTGCTTTTTGGTTCTTTGAGACAGAGTCTTGATAAAAATAGAGAAATCTCTGTGTACGATAAAAACACTGTAATTTGTAACAGGACAGTTAAGAATTGATCCAGTTGGCCTACACTGGATAATAACTCATAAGGTAGCCGAGAACAGCCTTGTTCTCCCAATCTTCCTATGCCACCACACTGACTCCATGTAGCAAATTTCAGCATGTTTCCTTAATCGTTTTGTCTGAATTTATGCCCAACTCCTTTCTACTGGCCATGTCATTTGGGGAAACTTCTGGAGTGCTCTGTGCCTAAAATTTTCAACTCTAAATTGGACCTAAAAATAGACTCCAGTCTATATAAATTATCACAGTCAGAGGACTTGGGACAATGGCTTTTGCAGTAAGACAACACAATACAAATGTCACCTGTGATCGTTATTGTCATTGTGATGAAGTTAATGGAGAGCTTCTGTGCTAGGCTTGCTCTAAGAGTAGTGGAGCAGAGACTGACTAAGGATAAATTGATAAAGTTTAGGGGCCTGGAGAGATGACTCAGTGGGTTAAGAACACTGACTGCTCTTGCAGAGGATCCAGGCTTGATTCCCAGCCCCACACATTGGCTCATAACTATCTGTAACTCCAATTCTAGAGAATCGACTCCATCCTCTGGCTTCTTCAGGCACTGCGTGAATGTAGTGCACAGAAATACTTGCAGGCAAAGCACCCATATGCATGACCTATCTTTAAAAAGATAAATCAGTACTAGTTCATCTCAAATAATTAGGCTTGATTTCAGAACCCCAGTCACTTTTGTATAAAGGTCCATTATCCTTGGAAGGAAAGACACTTCCTCACCCCCGAACCTGTAGCCTCCTTAAGTCTTCAGTAGTCTGTTCATTTGTAGGAAATAGAGGCAGCAAGAAGAAAGTCCCAGATCAAGAGATTGGAATGAAAACAAAATGCTGAAGCAAAAACAAGCAAGGAATTGAAGCTACTTAGAGTCCTTTTGTGGCGCAGATTTCATGGTCACCATTTCCTAGGCCTTCACTCTGTTATCTGGTCTATCTCAACACACTTTTAAAAATCACTCTCTCTCTCTCTCCCTTCCTTCCCCCTTCCTCTCCCCTCTCTTTCTCTCTCCTTCCTCCCTCCCTCTTTCTTTCTTTCTTTCTTTC
The DNA here is from genome assembly GCF_014885135.2 of Alexandromys fortis. Taxonomy (NCBI): domain Eukaryota; kingdom Metazoa; phylum Chordata; class Mammalia; order Rodentia; family Cricetidae; genus Alexandromys; species Alexandromys fortis. The sequence continues at coordinate 1,829,214 of NW_026068059.1, read as the reverse complement.
TTTCTTTCTTTCTTTCTTTCTTTCTTTCTTTCTTTCTTTCTTTCTTTCTTTCTTTCTTATCCTGGCCACAGTTTCCCCTCCCTCCTCTTCTCCCAGTCCCACCCTCCCACTCCACCCTCTCTGTTAGCCCCACCCCAATCCTCTCCTCCTAGGGCTAGTCTCCCAAGGCATATTAAGTTATAGTAAGACTAAGCACCTCCCCCATGTATTAAAACTGGGCAAGGCAATCAAGTATGAGGATTAGGGTCCCAAAAGCCTGTAAAGGAGTCAGAGACAGTCCCTCCCTTTTCCCATTGTTACGAGTCCCACAAGAAAACCGAGCCATGCAAGTGTCACAGATATGTAGAGTGACTAGGCCAGTCCTATGCAGGTTCTCTGGATGTTGGTTTAATCTCTATGGTTGATTCTGTGGGCTTTCTTGTAGTGTCCTTGGCCCCTTTGGCTCCTTTCTCCTCCTCTTCTGCAGAACTCCTCAAGTACTACCTAATGTTTGACTGTTGGGCTCTTTATCTGCACCCATCAGTTGCTGGATGAAGCCTCTCTGGTCTCTAGAACACTCTGCAGGCAGGACAAACTGTAGGTCGAAGGTTTTGTGGCCGGGTTGATGTCCCAATCCCTCCACTTGTGGCCTTACCCCCCAGGCAGGTTTTAAAACACACTTCTTCCTGCATTATATCAGGCCCACTGAATCACTGCATTCAAGATGCAGTCTGTATGTGTGTTTTGAAATCACTTTCCAAGTAATGCATATGATCAACAAGCTCTGGAAAGTCATCTCTGTTGTTTCTCATGTAGTTTCCTAGTAATCCTGGTTTCTCTTCCTTTTTGGGAGGTTTCCTGTAGCCCACACTGAATTTTCTACATTGCTGGGAATGACATGAGTTCCTGATCTCCCTGTTTCCACCTTGTCAGTGCTGGGATTACAGGGGTGAGCCATCCCAACTGACTTACTCTTTTCATAATTCAACCAGCATTCGTTATACCTGCCCCATACGAGGTCCTGGGTAAACAGATGAAGAGTGTCATCTTTCCCTTTGAAGGGTTAGCAAGATAAACGACTAAAATGAGAACCTTTACAATTCCTAGATATGAACTAAATACAGCTCTTCTAAAGAGCTTTACTTCTGGGCTCCTTAGCACCCAGATATGTCAGCCTTGATCAACAAGCCAGACTCCTCCCCGTGTATATGTGTGTGTTTTAATTTTGAAACAAAATATACATGCTAGCCTCTAATTTACAAGTCTCCTGCCTCAGCATCCCAAGTGCTTGGATTACAGGCTCACACCACTACATTACTAAGCTCATACTTCTCGAAACTCAGTATCCTCAGACCCAGAGAGAATTTGTCCCAAGATAAAATAAAGGCCTGAGAATACAACTCAGTGGCAGAGCATTTGTCTCGCATGCTTGGTGCCTCTGATTTAATCCCAGTATTGGGGAGGAAATACTCCAAAATTAAATAAAGACAATAGATGGTTTTTATAGGGCCTTCCATGTGCTGCCCATTGTCCTATGTTCTCGTTAATGTGAACCTTTTACATTTTCACAATAATCTACGAGCGAGGCATTTCTCTCCCCATTCTGTGATGAGGAAGGAGGCATAGACTTGACTTGCCCAGCTGCAGACCAAGTAGAATTAACGTTAAAAAAAATTTGCACTTTGGGCCAGAAGAGGGCGTTAGATCTTTGAAGCTAGAGTTAGAGGCAGTTGTGAGCTGCCTGACTTGGGTGCAGGAAATTGAACCCTAGTCCTGTGCGAGAGCAGCAAAGCCATCTTTCCAGCTCCTTTTTTATTTTATTTTATTTTATTTTATTTTATTTTATTTTATTTTATTTTATTTTATTATTTCGAGACAGGGTTTCTCTGTTTAACAGCCCTAGCTGTCCTGGAACTAGCTCTGTAGTCCAGACTGGCCTCAAACTCAGAGATCCTCCTGCCTCTGCCTCCCAAGTGCTGGGATTAAAGGCGTGTACCACCACCTCCAGGTTTCTCCAGCTCCTTCTAAACCTTATCCGACAGTTCTGAAAAGAGAGCGCTGTAATTCCCAGGCCTAAGTGCTTTTCTGGCATTCAGCGTGCTTGTTTCCCCACTCAGATTCAAGCAGGAGATCAAAGATGGGCTATTGCATCACCTATATAGGATAGTGTAAATTGTAGGTGCTCAGCAAATGCTTAGTGAAAAGGCTCACAGACTGAGGAATGGATCAGGATACTTGACTGCGGCAGAGTACTGGGGGGTTGAATCCAGGGCCTCACACGTGTTATGGCAAACGTTCTATCACTAAAAATCCAGACAGATAGTGCATTCACAGCTCCATGATGATTTAAACCGACCAACAAATAAGCGCAACACAACACCCTTCCCTTCCCTGCCCAAAGTAGGACCCTCCATTCCTCTCCCTTCCTTGGCCCAGCATCCACTCTGCGTTCTGTCCTCCCAGCCAGCAGGTGCCCCTAGACCCCCGGCTCCTCCTCCTCCGCCGTCACTGCCTCGTCTCCCCCTCCCTCTACAGCTTCCTGTCGCCGCGATCCGGGCCCTGGGCTGTGGGCGCCCGGGCGCCCAAGGCTTCCCGGTGCGCTCGGCCAGGTAACAGAGCTCGCCGGCGGGATGGGCACCGGCTTGCCTTTGGCGCAGGCGGGGAAGAAGGCGGGCGGGCGGCCAGGTGCGCTCGGGCTCTTCTGCCCCGGGGCGCCGGGGCCTCTCTGCGCCAAGCTCTGGGCACCCGGCTGGATGCCTAGATAACGGTCCAAGATGGGGCGATCCGGGCTGGACGCCGGGCGTGGCCGAGGCCTTCAGACACGTCCCTTCTCGGGATGCAATCTTGCTGCTGGCTCGGAGCCCCCGGCTGCAGCTTGACCGAGGCCTGGAGCCAGGCGCCCGCCCAGCGCCGCTGCTCTCCGGGATGGGGGAGCCTGGGCATCGAGCTGTGAGGGCCTGGGAACCTCCCAGACCCACACCAGACACGAAGGCTCAAGGTCACAGAGCTGGGTCTGCCGTTTACAAATGCCTGCTTTTAACTGGAGTGTTTGTAAATGGGCTACTGTTTCCTCTCTTGGGCCAGGGAATTAGGATTCAGAGAAGAGGACTCTAAAAATACTAATCGCCGAGTCCCAATCAGCTGATCCGCCTTACTGGCCAGTGACCCTGGCCTTTCAAAGGAAGTAAGAGGGACAGCGCTTTTCACTCGGGTACTTTGTATGTCTGGCCCTTACTCTGAAGATTGGCCTAGAAGTTTCAGAAAAATGTGTCTTAGAACCGAACTGACTCCCTTCCCCCCCCCCTCCTTTCTGCCCTTTTTCTGTTCTCTAATTTTAGTTTAAACTCATTCTTCAGGTTAAAGTGATTTCCCCACTTACAGGTTTCTGATGGACGCCTACTGTTTTCTTTAATGGAAACCTGATTTCTCATGAAAGCTGGGCAAAACTTGCCCTTTGCCCAAGCCCTCTCTGGATAGCATTCCTGGGAGTGGCCCGTGTGTTGAGGAGTGTTGGTCAGCATTTGTCAGAAAAGGGTGAGTGGTTAAGTCATGCAGAGAATTCCTGCAGAGATGAGAGGTGTAGCTGGTAGCTGACGTGTTTGGGATTTCTTCATTTGTACTTTTAATAGAGGGGCTAATGTATATTAACAAGGACATCTTAGTCCTTTTTAGAGTCTACTTTTTTTTATACGACTAATGTTAGTGATGACTATTCTTGTTTAAATGTATCAGCAAAAATTAAAAAATGTAAGTTTTCTGATTTTACCATCTCTATCTATCTATCTATCTACCTATCTATCTATCTATCTATCTATCATCTATCCATCCGTCCATCCCTGTGTCCTTCATCTATCATTTTGAGACAAGGTCTGTGTAGCCCTAGCAGGCCTGGAACTCACTGTGTTGATGAGTCTGAACTCCTACTCTAGGTGATCCTCCTGTCTCTGCTGCCCCAGTGCTCGGAATATAGGCCCTTAGCAGCTACGTTGCTTTGCTTTTAACTGAATAATTGCCTTAAGGATATTTTTGTATCTCAATATTTATTTAAAGATCCTTTTGCTTCCTTGTTGATGAATGATAGAGTTGGGATGTCTTCCAAGAGGTCTGGAGTCTTTGTTTGGCTCTCGATTTACATTTGCCTCAAGTTTTGATCTTGTCTGATAAACCTATGACCCAAATCCAGACCTCAGTCAAATTTAGTTTCAGCTTAACCACATTAAGATGCCTGGTATCATGTGACTTCTAGCAGAAACCAAAGTGGTATTTTATTTGTTTTATTATTTTTTTATGAGAGCACTGCCACTGTGTGCAGCAGTGCACATGCGAGCACACACCACACACACACACACACACACACACACACACACACACACACGAACTCTGGTGGTAGTCCTCTGTCCCTGATGACCTTGTTTTTTGAGATAGGGTTTCTCCACAGGAATTCATCTTCTCCATCTCTCAACAATGAGATTACTAGCATGCATTGCCACGCTTGGCTTTTTTTTTTTTTACATGGGTCTGAGATTCAGGTTCTTATGTTTACCACCAACTGAACTGTCTTCGCTCCCTTCTCTTTTTGTGTCTGGTATTGGGAATTGAACCCAAGGCTTCACACATGAAAGTCAAGTGCTCTGTCACTGAGCTATACCCCCTAGTCCTTTCTCGTGCTGTTTTGAGGCATGGCTTCTGTAAATAGCCCAGGCTAGACTTGAAACCTGCTCTGTAGACCGAGCTGACTTTCAACTTGACATCCTCCTAACTCAGCCTCCCGAGTAGCTGAGATTACAGGCACACACCACTCTACCTGGGTAGTGCTGGCATTTGTGAAGTGTGACTGTATTATCAGGTGCAGGTGCTTTGTCACCTGTGTATCACAATCCAAAGTCAGGGGTCTCTGAAAGGTCCTTATTGACACATTGGGTTGTTAGTTATGTGTGCAGTTAGTTTAGTAATCCAGAGGGCTGTTGCTGGCTTCCAGGACACAGCTTTTATCAAGTGCTTGACACAGTATCTCAAGGGGACTTGCAGTCATAAATACAGCAGCCACATTTATGTACAAGAGGCTTGGGTACATAGACGGTAAAGAATTTCAGAAAAGGCCGCGTTTTCATGTTGTCTTATAGTACCAGTTTGGGCATATGCACAAAATTACCCGCTGCTGTTTCCTTAGGGTACATCCTTTGTTTTCCTGGTTTTGGTCTCTTCTGTCATAGGATGGCATTAGGTCTGTGTCTGCAGGTGCTGTGCAGCCTGGGTGGCTGGCTCTCACTCTATACGTCTTTCTGCCGCCTGAATAAGCACCGAAGCTATGAGTGGAGCTGCCGGCTGGTGACCTTCACCCATGGAGTCCTCTCTATAGGCCTGTCTGCTTATATTGGCTTCATTGATGGCCCTTGGCCTTTTACCCACCCAGGTAGGTAGAGGGGACGTTGGAGATTTTTTTTCCTTAGGAATTTATGATTTGGGGCACTTGAAAAAATAGATTTGAGTAATATTGAAGAATAATTTCCATTCTAATGATTTGTATTGCAGTCCTCATTGTTAATTTTGATACTGTGTACGTCTAGCTTCTGCTTTTCGTGACTCTTTTGTGCTATTGGGGTTCTTTTCTTGCCTTTTTGTGGTACTGGGGATCAAATCTAAAGCTATGAATGTGTCCTCACTCTCTTCAATTTTCTTTCTATTTTCATATATATATATATATATATTTAAGAGGGTCTCACTAAGTTGACCCGGCTGACCTGACTACTCACATGGTAGTCAAACTGGCCTTGAGTTTATGAACCTTCTGCTTCAGCCTGCCAAGTAGCTGGGATTATGGGCTTTTGTGACTTTGTTGTTGATTTTCTTTGAGGCAAGTTCTTGTTTTATAGTCCAGGCTGGCCTCGAATTCCTAATCTTTCCATCAAACTGAAATGAAATAAATTCTTCAGTTTTGTGTTTCATTTTTAAGGTTCTTAATGATTTTTAAATATGTCAGGTTATTGTACCTGATGTCCTTGGACATGAAGACACTCTGGGACTTCTCTCTGGAGTCTGCTTTCAGGATGGGTTCGAACTGCCAGTGTCCAATAACCCAGTCTTCTAGGTTATTCTATGTTCTGAGTTGGGCGGTGGTGGTGCACACCTTTAATCCCAGCACTCAGAGGTAGAGGCAGGTAGATCTCTGTGAATTCAAGGCCAGCCTGGACTACAGACTGAGTTCCAGGACAGTTAAGGCCACACAGTTAAGGTCTCAAAAAAAAAAATGTGATGGACATGACAGAGTGACCCAAGAGTCTGGGAACAAGAGTCTGGTTAAAAGGGAGGAAGGTAGAATGTTCATGGAAACAACAAAATAACTTTTATGTTCTTCCACAGGAAGAACACTGTGGTTGAACAGTCAAATCACTCACTGAATTCTTTGAGGTTGTTTACTATTTTAGTATTTTTGATATTGTTTTGAGACAGGCTTGCCTTGAGTTGACTCTGCAGCCCTTGTCTGTGACCCGCACCTTTGGAGGATGAACCAGGTAGTGTGTTGGAAGTCCAGGCCAGCCTGAGCTCCCCGAGGACGTACTAGGAAGACCCTGTCTCAGAAAGCAAAAGCAAAAAAATCAAACAAGAAAGACCACAGTTTTAGACTTAGGTTTATTCGTTTGCCTTTTGAGACAGGCTTTCATGTAACCCAGGCTAGCCCTGACTCCCTGTGTAGCCAAGGTTGGCCGTGTCCTGATCTTCCTTCTTCCACCATCCAAGTGCTGGGATTATAAGTAAGGGCAGATTTTAGGGTTTTTTTTTGTTATTATTTTTAAATGCTTTATGCTGGGAAGTGGTACTGCACACCTTTAATCCCAGCACTTGGGAGGCAGAAGCAGGCAGATCTCTAAGTTTGAGGCCAGCCTGGTTTACAGAGAGAGTTCTAGGGCAGCCAGGGCTACATAGAGAAACCATAACCATAACCATAACCATAACCATAACCATAACCATAACCAAAAAAAAAAAGCAAGTTTGTGTCTGTTGAAAGATTTGAAAGATAGAGGCTCCCTATGCGGGTGACCCAATTCCCAGCCATGTTGTCTTTTTCTGTCTTGGTTTGTTTCAGGCTCGCCGAACACAACTCTCCAAGTTCACATTCTGTGTCTTACCTTGGGCTACTTCATCTTCGACTTGGGCTGGTGCATCTATTTCCAGTCCGAGGGTGCCTTGATGCTGGCTCACCACACACTGAGCATCTTGGGGATCATCATGGCCCTAGCACTTGGGGAGTCGGGCACAGAGGTCAACGCGGTCCTCTTTGGAAGTGAGATCACCAACCCGTTGCTCCAGATTCGCTGGTTTCTCCGTGAAACTGGGCACTACCACAGTTTCACTGGAGATGTGGTGGACTTCCTCTTTGTGGCTCTGTTCACTGGTGTGAGGATTGGTGTAGGCGCCCATCTCCTTTTCTGTGAAGTGGTCTCACCCACACCCAAGTGGTTTGTGAAGGTTGGGGGAATAGCAATGTACGCTGTGTCTTGGTGCTTTATGGTTAGCATCTGGCGCTTTGCGTGGAAGAAAAGCATCAAGAAGTACCATGCGTGGCGGAGCAGGAGGAATGAGGAGCGACAGCTAAGACAAAATGGGCATCTCAAGGCACACTAGCCAAGGCTTGATCCTGGTAAATGGACTGGGTTGACTTGGCCATGGGACTAGAGTCAGAAACAGAACTGAGCTTATAGTGCTTAAGAACTGAGCTTGTAGGGTACTAGGTTTTGAAAAAGGGCTACATGTATTCATCGCTTTAGTCGGTTCTCAGGCTAATCATATGCAGTGTTGAGACACTCACTCCTACAGTGGCACTTGCACATCCTCACGGGTGACTGACAGGTGGCATTGTATAGTGTGGACCGTTGCCACTTGTTTTGGGGCTCCCATGTTCACGGGAGGCCTGATTGATATTCAGACAGCTTTGAAAAGAACTTGAATGAAATCAGTGCTGTCTGTCTCTTATTCCTTTGGAAATGACTCCTGAGTTCCACGAGACAGTTTCACTATGTTTGGCCCATGCGCTATAAATGGAGGGACTCACAGGAAGGGACGTGCGTTTGACATTCAGGCATCTGTGAGTGTGATCTGTTATGTAAAGAGAGACAGAAGGATGGGAGTGAAATTAGCAATGGCAGACACTTCCCACCGAGCCTCCCTGCACTGACTGTGTCAGAGGTCCCCAAGGACACCCTTGGGTTCCATGATTCATCAAGAAGACTCAGGGCTTAGCACAGAGTCTCACAGCTTTGACTTATGATAATGAAAGGATACAGGGAAGACTCAGCAAAGGGAAAAGGAACCTTTGTCAGAGCCTGTGGGATCTAAGTATGAGTTTCTAAAGTCTCCTATTTGGATATACAGGAGTGATTCATGTCAACACACATGAAAATCATCAAAGACTTGGTACCCAGAGCTTTTACTGGCAATAGGTCACGGAGGAACCTTCCTAGCACAAGGCAAAATTCAAGATTCCCCACAGCAGGCATTTAACATAAGCCATATTGCTTCAGAAACAGTTTAGGAGCAGTGAGCCAGTCTTAACAGTTTCTGGTGGGAGCCCACTCTAAGTTGAAGTTCCTAGGTGCCAGCCAAGGGCCAGCATTGCAAGCAGGCCTTTTCAAGGATAGCAGTTCAGGCTTGCTATGTTAACTCTTGTGTGTGCAAAAAACTGTAGAGCTAATGCTTTGGATGCAAGATGAATGAAGTGTGGGTAGATTTAGATTTACTTAGTCCTGTTGTACGGGTTCTGCCCTACCAGGAAAAGTATGCCAGTTCTCAGGGCTTTTGAGAATTAATCTGCTAGGCATGAGAGGCCATGGCTAAATTCCATGGGGATTTACCATGCAGATTCCACTGTACTTGAGATGGAGTTCAGGTTTCAGCTCCTGGTATATACTGCAAACTAGAACCAAAGATTTCAGTGTACGTATTGGCCTCAGAGTGATGAGGTTCCTTCTTTCCTTCCTTCCTTCCTTCCTTCCTTCCTTCCTTCCTTCCTTCCTTCCTTCCTTCCTTCCTTCTTCCTTTTTCCTCTTTCTTTCCCTTCCTTCCTCCTTTTTCTTTGTTGCCGATACATTCCCTTTTAATCACTTTTTCTCCCTCTCCTGAGATATGGTCTTGCTTGCATAGCTCAGGCTAGCATTGAACTCTATCCTTTCTTTTTAAGTCTCAGTGCTAGGATTACTCTCTTGTGCCACCATTTCTGGCTCTAATGTAGGGCTTTAATGAAAAAAAAAAGTATTATTTGTTTATTTGGTATTTTTACCGTTATTTAGATCAATGGTGATTGGCTAATTCAGTTGGTCAGCCAGGAAAAGGTGCTACTGAAGCAAGGCTGTAAAGGTCAGCAAGTAGTGTCCCTTCATTCTATAGTCACTGGTGACACTGACCCAGTGAGTGACCTTGTGATCGATGGTATTGGCCACAGAAACTAGTCGTGGGGGAGAGGCTGGAAATGTGTAGACGGTCTTGCAAATGGAAAGGCACTTTAACCGTGGACCTTTAAGGTGGCTGTTATATAGATGAAGAGGTGGCTTTTAGCTCTTGGACTTTCCTTTTTGTTTTTTGGAAAGACAACACCATGCCCTCCCCCCCCCCCCCCCCCCCCCCCCGCCTTTTTTTGTGATTTGTGTCCCAGATATGCCCGTGTGTTCCTTTCCAGCAAAACTGTGGGCAGAATTGGAAACTGGGGAGTGCTGATTTCAGCAAAAGTGTCGTCAAAAAGAGTGGCTTGGCACACGAGTGGAAAGGAAAAACAAAACAAAACTGGCTTTTTATTTTGGCACCGTGCAACCTGCTCCAGACCAGACAAGTGAGCAGGCTTAATCTAATACTGGCTTTTTTCCCTCTTACACCTCAGAAGTAAAGATTGTAGATCTTTCTGTTTGAGGCAAACTCCAGGGAATGTCTGCAGGTTTTATATTTATTTTTTGATAACAAGACACCTGAACAAGTGATGGGGGGTGGGGGAGGAATTCCTCATCTCAGCTTTTCTTGATGTTCTAACTAGTAACTATGAAGACAGCTCTCTCAGAGAACAATGTGAAGATGACTCAGCAGTTAAGAGGTCGCCTGTTTTTTACAACCCAGGTAAATGAAGGGCACGTTGGCCTGTTATGTGTCCCCAGACAAAAGGAAATACTTGCATTTGAATTACTGTGCAGTCAAAACTGATATGCTCAAGAAGGATTTATATTTCAATACAATTTGTACTACATTTTATAAAAAAATAAAGTAACTTTTTTATAAACCCGGAGTCTGCCTTTGTATCTTGGTTGTGACTTAACAGCCTTTGGCTTGTAGAAATGTTGACATCTATTCAACTTCATGGTGACAGTAATCTACTCTTTGGCATTAATCATTCCTACTTTTTTATAGGGAAGATAGCAATCAGCACACAGAAATAGTTTGCCTAAAGAGGAAGATTATCATTCTGATTTTGCCACCTGTTTGAGCAGTTGCCCCGAACACCCCCCCCCACACACACACATTAGGGTTGCTAGGCAAGCACTCTACCACTGAGCTATATCTTCACCCCTGTACCCCCACCCCCCCACACAGGGCCACACACTCTGTAGACAGGCTGGCCAGAAACTTACTATGTAGACTACCTCCAAACTCAAAGCAATCCTCCCGCCTCAGCCTCCCAATTGCTGGGATTATAGGTATAAGCTACCATATTTAGCTCGATGGGATTTCTAATATTTAGAACAGTTCTGGACACAGTAGGTCCTTAATAAACATGTTGAAACAATGGATCAGAGGACAAATGTGGCTTAGAGGATGACACTGCTGTCACCTTCCTAGGTAAAGGGCAATGTATGACCTAGGGAGTGGGCCTTGGTTTGCTTGGCTCTGCTGAATGCATTCTATAGGTAGACTTTTTTTTTTTGACAATGGAACAGCCAACAGCTACAACCAGGCTTTCGGAATAATTAGATAAAACCAAGGCCTTGCTAGTGATTAGAGATTCTCCTTATTGAAACAGCAGTTCTGGAGTGAGTGACTGCTGGCTATTCAGCCCTTTGCTGACCATCTTCTGAAGCTTTCCCACAGCAAAATGCCTTCTCTGCTCACACAGCTAGAACCTTGGGATTTGTTAAATTTGGAAAGATGTGGAAAGCAGCTTGCCAAAAGGTTTTGTATGCAAGGAAGAGAAGGTGAATTAGGAAACGTTCCCAGTTTGTTTTATTCCTGAAACTTAAGCATTGAGGCGGACTGGAAAGGAAGATGGGAACTTATTTTTAAAGTGCATGATTTGATGAGTCATCAGACTCCATTCATTGGAAGCTTGCATTGTAACACGATTGGAGCGAGGCGAGGAGGGCGGCACACTGAGACAAGTTGAGGAAGCTCGGGGCTAAGGGCTGCATTTTGGTTATTGTATATAGATTTCTGGAACTTTTTCCAGCTATAGGTAGAAACAAGTGGCGTCTTCAGGATAGAATTGCCATGTTGGGATTTACCAGCAGATGGCAACATGTCCAGGTCTGATCATTGGGAAAGTGGCTTGAACTCGAATCTGCTTCTATTCTTTCCAAAAATAAACATTACAAAATTAGCTGGCTGTGCCCTGAACTTAAAAAAAAAATCCAGCAAGAGAGTCATTTCAGGCGCCTGTTTATCTTCCCCCCTTTGTACCCTGTTCTCACGTCACCTTGAGCTCATACATCTATTCAGGGATAATGAATCCTTCCACGAACTGTTGTGGAATGACTTGGAAACAGCATTATTAGGAGGTAACTGTTTCCTCTCCACATGCAGTTTATTAGATTTGATTTCCACAAAATGGCCGAAGTCTCTTCCCACTGACACGGCTCGAAGCTCCGAAGTCTAAAGATAATTGTATGAAAGGAATAGCCACTTGATGTTTGCAGGCAGAATTGGAGAACTCTGCTGTGTCGTGGTACTTCATTTCTTCAGGGACAGAATTATTCAATTATAAAACTGCATGGATAGCTGAATGCCTCTACCCCATCGAAAAAGAAACCGGAAAACAATCTTTGGGAACTCTTCAAAGGGATCCCTGATGCTGTTTACTGGACACATGTATTTCTTCTCCCATCTCTTTTCACAACAAGCTTATTAACTTGCTGTGGAAAGCACCATGCTTTCTCAATTTGGCAAATAATACAGTGCGTTTTGCCAAGGCAAAACAGCCTAAAAGCAATATTTATATCAGGAACTCCTGGCTTCAGTGTGGGCCCAGATCCTTTCTTCTCAGTCTTTTCTGGCCACCCCCGGATGCAAGGCTAGGCCAGCAGGTGTCCCAGGTGAGTGGACCACCCTCAAACCTGTCTTTGTGCGGGTTTGCCTAACACTGTCGGGGCACGTGGACCCGGGCTTGTGTGCAGCCATCAAAAGCATTTGACACCGGGAACGAGTACATTCCCTTAAAGAATAAAAGTTTCCAGCTCGAGAGAGGCGGAGAGTTCTCCGAAGACCCTTTAGATGTGAACTCCGGGATTGTAGAATGGCTCGTTTGCTGTCCCGGGTGGAAGCTACACTCTGGACTGGACCTCGAGGGCATTCAGGGACAGTGAGGACAGCGGCTGGAGGCGGAGAGAGAAGCAGCTTGCTTCTGCCCCGCAGAACTACTTTTCGCTCCCCTCCACCCCTCTTGACAGCGTTGCGCGGAGGTATCCGCGCAAGTTTGGAGAGTCAGGGAGCGGAGGGATCCCGGGTGAAGCGGCTTCCCGAAGTCCCAGGGAGAAGGGCCCAAAAAGTCGGCGGGGGAGGGGACGGCTCGGCGCGCTCCAGCCGCGCCGGGCCGAGGAGACAGAACCGGAACCGGAACCCGCGCGCGTGTCCGCGGTGGTCGCAAGGCCCATCCTCGCCGGCGCCCCCCTCCCGCCCTGCGCGCGCGCCCGCGAGTGCCCCTGAGGACCCGGCGAGCGGCCCTCCGCGCGGAGCAGCCACCGCCGTCGCCGCCGCTGTTCGGGGGCCGGGCTTCCGGGCCGGGCCGGGACCTCCCGCTCCTCGCGGGAGCCGCCGCCTACCAGAGCGTCGGGGAGGAGCCGTCGTGCCACTGCGGAAGAAGCGCGGGGGCCTCCGAGGGATGGGGAGCTGCCCGCGGCACTGAGATAGGGACCCTGTCAGCGCGGCGGCCGGTGCCGGGTGGGGGCGGCGCGGAGCAGCTCAGGGCCCCGGCCCGGGGACATGGGGCGGCGCGAGCCGGTCGCGGGACGGCGCGAGACGCGGCGGAGTCTGCGGCCACGAGCGGCCGGCAGCCCCAGATAGAGCGGGGACCCGAGGGCCGGGCCCCGCCGACTCCGGGACAGGAGGCGACGCCCGTCCTCGAGCCGATCCTACCACAGCCCCGGAGGGATCTGGGATCCCGTCTCGCGACTTCCCTCTGACGAAGTTTTCCTCTTCGTGCTTTGCTGAGGATCATTCCTAATTCTAGAACTCGCCTTGTGGCCGACTTGTTCGGTTTGTTTGGGGAGATAACTTGTTTTGCTTCAACCCGCATCCCCTTTCCTTGACCCCTTGCAATCGGATGTTCTAGATGACTGAATGGAGTTTTGAGTTGGACTTTTGTGTCCCTGCCGAAATTGAGCCTGATCCCAGAATACTGGGGGTGAGGTGTGGAGGTGTTACTGTAAAATGCAAGTTGGATAAAAAGAAGACCTCTCGCCAAGGGCCCCAATGAGTGGCACACAGTCTACTATCACGGACAGGTGGGTATGAAGTTCCTCGGTCGCTAACCTTCCTTGGATTTGGCCCCACGCAGCAGGGGAGTCTGTGATCGCAGTTTTGCCTTCAACTGGTGCAATTGACAGGCATAGGAAAGAAGGTTGTTTCGGAGCTGTGCAATTAGTCTAGGGTTGCTGCCAAGTTATCCGGTTGATTGAATTTGGAAATGCAGTTTTTTTGGACAGAAACTTTCCCCATATTCTCAGAGGAAATGAAGGAAAGCCATGATTGTGGTTTTCTGTCGGGTGCATTAAGATAGTGTGCTCATTTTGGAGCCAGAGGAAGGTCATTTTGGGTGAAGGTCAGAGCCCGAGGTCGGTGGGTATTGGTGCATCACCCGGTTGATTCCTGTCCTGTGGTAGTTCTAGATTCTTCATTTTAGGAGTTTCTGTGGGTGAACTTAATTTCCATTCTGCTGCATGGTGATTTGTGAATCTGAGCTTGGTGATTTGTGAATCTGATCTCTTTTTACGTGACCTGCACAGTGTTTAATTATTAATTACCTAATTTTCCAGAATGTTGACACTACCAGTAAATCACGGGCTCTTGTTGGGGACAGTTTCCAGGAGCTGAAGGAAATGAGGGAAAATCATGGGGCCTGCTTCTAATTATCTTTTTTATATTTCATCTTCAAGACGCTTTAGCATTTAAAGATGTAAACCCCAAGTCTGGTTTAGGCATGGCAGGTGGATCTTGTTTGTTAATCAGGGTTGTATGGCGTTGTGTATAGAAGATGTGGCCAAGTGTCATTCTCTGACACTTTAGAGTTCTTTTGAGTACTTTTCAGTGAAAGCAACTTGGTTCCTTGAGCGTATTTATTTCTCAATTTAATTATGACATTGTATGTTATTTCCAAATTTTAGCTTGCTATTTTTTTAAGTTAACCTAAATATTGTTACCAAAACAAAACAAAGTCCAAATACTTGAAGCAGAGTCTTTAAGTGCAACAGTAATGCTCCTGCAGAAAGCAGTTTAATTTCTGATGAGAGAGTCTCACCCAGTTGTGAGACTTATTTGTTGATTTTTAAAGGGGCCAAATTCCATTATCATACCATAACAGTTCCTCCAGAGACAGAACTTCCTTTTCCTGTTGATGCTTTGCAGTGTCACATGAGCGTTCACCTAAAAGATGCCCTTAAATATTTAAACTACTAATGTTTACCCTTTGTTTGTGTACTTTGCTAGGCAGAATTTCGTTTTCAGTTTTCCTGCAAATACACTTTACGTATATGTAGAGACAGTTGTTTTGTGTCTTCCCGCCTCCCCATCCTTACTCCTCCTTTCATGGTGTTTGCTTCTGAGAAATCACTCACAGGTGTCCAGATAATTGTTTTGCTGGTTCGTTCAATTCCTGTCCTGTCAGTTGAGAGCGTAGATAAGCAGACTTCCAGAAACTGACGGAGTCCTGCTTTTCATTAAGATGCTGCGGAGTTTAATTTGTAGAAACAGAATTTAGAGTCACTGACTCATTGCACACAAAAGTCACACAAAAGCTCCCATGTAAGGATTTTTTTTCTTAAACCAACTTTGCTTCTCAGGGTTTTTTGTTCTCTTTCTTGGAAAGAAAACATTGAAATTTGGATCTTTTTAATAACGTAATTGAACATATGAACTATAAACATGCAGTTTTTTTTTCAAGATTTATTTTTGTATTTTTACTTCTGCATATGTGTTTCTCTGTGTGGGTATATACATTTGAGTGCAGGTGCCTCAGAGCTAGGAAGTGGCTTTAGGATTCCCAGGGTGATGGTGAGCTGTCTACCCTAGGTAATGGAGATCTAACTTGGGTCCTCTGCTCTTAAGTGCTCAGCCACCTCCGGAGCCCAGTGTTGTTGGTTTTTTTTTTTTTTTTTTTTTTTTTGAGTCAGATTCTTGCTGCTTGTTTTTGGCTGTACTTGTAGCATAGTCTATAGCCTCCAGCTCAAGACATTCAGTCCCCTGCCTCAGCCTCTAGAGTGCTGGGGATTGAAGAGATGGGCTCCTTTCCTGCAGGATTCTTGCTCTTATGTATTTGTGTGCGAACAGTGGATGCACATCCTATGAAATCGAGTGTTGTACCCTTTTTTTTTTCTTTCTATTTTTTTCTCCCTCAGACAGGGTTTCTCTGTGTAACAGCCCTGACTGTCATGGAACTCACTTTGTAGACCAAGCTAGCCTCGAACTCATAGAGCTTTGCTTGCCTCTTCCTCCCAACATACTTAAAGGCATATTGTATCAAAACACAGAGGAAATAAAGTTGACATTGTTAAAGGGAAGCAGTCTCAATATGTTAATGCTTTTTGGGTATTCTCAATGTAAACCTTTACTAGGTTGCTTTAGACAACTGAGTCATATAAAATAAGATTATAGAAGGTTTATTTTAAAACTGATTGAAATCCTGATCTTTGTCAGGCACTGGGGTTTGGCTTTTCTTTTTTCTCTTCCCTTCTTCAAAAAAGAGAATTAGTATGTGACAACTACTTTTTCTTGTAAACGTCTCTGCAAATGTGAGGCAGCCCTTTCTCTTTAAGAGAGTAGTTCCTGGTTTGAATATATGTTGAGGTGAAATCTGGAAGTACTGGTTTAGTAATGCTTGTATGCCAGAGAGCCTTAGCAAAGTTCTCCATGTAAAACCTAGCTTCCCTCAGCTTTCTGTACATCTTCTCTCACTGACTCCAGCGTACAGTAGATAGACTTTGCCGCCTCTAGGGCTGTTGGCAAATTAATAGTGCCAATGTAGCTTTTCAGAGACCCTTTCAAGTTTGAAGTACTGTATGTGGCATGGCTTTGTTCTGTAGAGTGTGCAGAGCCACCAGGCCAGCTGTGTGAGTTGGAGTTCTTTCATTGTGGTGCTCCTGACTACAGAGTCTGTCTGTCCTCAGTTGAAATCAGACGAGCTGGTTTTGGGCGTTGTTCTGTTTTGCAGTTTGTGGCAGGCGACACATGGCTGAACAAGATAAGAAGGGTTTTATTCTTGTGTTAGGGACGTGCTGGGGCTGGGATGGAATTCAGCTATGTTTAGGCTCTGATTGGTCACTTTGGATACTCAGAACTCTGTTACATCCTGTTATTATTTTGCAGTTAAATTCACACATTCATTTGTTTCCTTTTCTTTCTCTTTTTAAACCCCGGCACCCACTGTTTTTTAAACCTTCAAACATATGAAGTATATTTATAAAAGCTGTTGCTTTTATGTAGTATATCTGAAAAGCCTTTTTTAAAATTAAATATTTTATGGATGCTTTCTGACTTGGCTCTATAACTGTTGTGAGTTCAGAAGACTAGAAAAGTGATAGAGATGTCCTATTGCCATTTTTCTATCTTTATTAGTTGCTGTCTTTAGCCCTAACATATCCTAATAACTTTCAGTGCTCCCTGGCTTGCTTCTATTCCTAGAATAGGAGATACTGTGGCGATTGACATTTCATTTAAAAAGTAGAGGGGAGAGAATTTTTTTTCAGTGGACCCAGTGAATGATTTCAGGCCATTCTGTAACAGCAAGTTTTAAGGGTGGTGCAGGTTGGAAAGTCAGCAGGGTCTTCCTTGAGCTCCATGGACTTTGGTCCTGCAGATCTTGCCATTTTTGATTTGTAGATTGGCAAAAGGTTTTGATATGTTGGAATTTACTTAGCACTGAATTTAGCTTTAAGGTTAACTTTTAAGCAAGCTTTTTTTTTTTAAATATTTATTTATTATGTATACAATATTCTGTCTGTGTGTGTGTCTGCTGGCCAGAAGAGGGCACCAGACCTCATCACAGATGGTTGTGAGCCACCATGTGGTTGCCGGGAATTGAACTCAGGACCTCTGGAAGAACAGGCAATGCTCTTAACCACTGAGCCATCTCTCCAGCCCCTTAAGCAAGCTTTTAAAGTGAACATTGAGACCTATACCTTTACATTCATATATAAAGTAGAGCTATTATTTATTTTTTCTGTCAAAGTTGTCTTATAAGTTCTAGTTAATAACAAAACCAAAAACCTACCCTCTTAGTGTTGTGTGTTATTTTCAAGGTTGCATGAGTCATTATCTGTAAGATGTAATTATTTGTAACATTTTCTTATGAAATGGATCCATTTTAAATACCTACTTGAAATTGAGAATAAGAGAATTCTCAATTGAGAATAAGAGAATAGGAGAATAGGAGGTATTATCAGCTTCATAATGAGAATAATGAGAATAAGAATAAGAGAATAGGAGGTATTATCAGCTTCATAATGTTTTGTCTTTTCTAAGTTCAGAATAAAGTCCTGATTCGTATAAGTCTGCATTATAGTATATGTACTCCTGTAGTTTTACCAGTCAACATGGAGAATCCAAATTAACCTTTTTTAAAAAAATTGGAGTTGTAGTCTTCCATATTAAAAGCACACTCACATTGTACTTGTATTTGTTTCATGAGCGGACAAAGGATGCTTTATTTGAAATCATAAAAAGTGTGTTAGCCTGCTGATACCACTTGATGTGTTAGTGATTTCTGGTTGTTCACATGTTAGCACTGCAGTGTTAACTGTTCTAATGGTTCTGCACAGGTGATGGAGGGATTTTTAGCTGTGCTTGTCTGACAGTTATCAGAAATGTTGCTTAATGGTGGGGTTGTAAGGCAGTGACAGTGCTGGCGTTCCTTCTCCAGCAAAGCAGCCGCAAACAGGTCTTACTACATAATTATCTCCCAGAAGTGGACTGGGATGATGTTTTCAGAAATAGGAGGCTTAACTTAATTTTGTCTCCTCTGTTAAAATTTGGATCTGATGATTTGATTAACATGGAGATATGATCCCTTCTCTTAATTAGGAATCTTCAGAATACTGACATAACTCCTTTTGAGTAAAATACTCTTTTGTGTATGCAGTGATATTCTGTGGTAGTATAATTCTTAGAAAACTGCTTGAATCTGGATTTTTCTGGATTCAAGATGTCCTTTTCATTTTTGTTTATTTGTTTGTTTTGTTTTTCCAGACAGAATTTCTCTGTGTAGCCATGGTTGTCCTGGAACTCCTACTGTAGACCAAGCTGGCCTCAAACTCACAGACATTCACCTGCCTCTGCCTCCCAAGTGCTGGGATTAAAGGCATGTGCAACCACTGCCTAGCTCTTTTTTTTAAACCTTAAATTGTTTTCTTTTTGCATATATTATTATTTTTTTTCTGTTCACCATTGTTTAGTAGCTTTCCAACCTCACCAAAAAAGAATAGGGTATTTTTTTCTCACAGGATGCTTTCTTCCTGTTTCCTTATCTATGCTAACTTTAAATATCTCTTGAGAATAAAGCTTTTGTCACTTCCTCAGGAGACTGAACAATGCCGCCAATAGGTCTTGTAGTCAGGAAGCTTTTCCTGCTCTCCGGCTCATGCTTTTCTTTTTAAGTTGTCCTGGTAACTTGTGTCTCCTTGCTGTACAAGGCCAAATGATGCTCTCCGGCCGTTTTGAGTTTGCATGCTTATATTGGTTCTTGTGGTTAGCTGCTGCATTCCTTATGGTTCTCTTCCCCTTAATTCTTTGTTTAGTCAAGTTATGTTTTTTCTTGTTCCATTGTCTAAATGTCAGTCTGTCTCTCTTAATATTTTATTAGCTTTGCCTGACTTGCTATCCTAGTACATTTCTTAGTTGGTCTCCTGGTACAAAATGTGATATTCTATATGATTCATATTCTAGAGAAGCAAGTTACAACTTATTTTTACTGTGATTCTAAATTCTTTGATTTTTCTCCAGCCCTAGCCCCCAAATTACATGTGGAGAGATTCTCAGGAGAAATGTAGATAGATAGATGTATGTGTGTACGTGATTAAATCCAGGGCCTCAGGCTTGCTGGGCAAAGGGCTATATTCTCTTGCTCTATGTTTATTTTAGGTAGCATTTAGAATAGGTGTAAGAGATTGTAGCAACCAAATGAAACAAACATATACAAATAACATAATTACCAAATCAGCTAATTAAACAATTACTCATGTTTTAGAAGACTTCTTTATAAAGTGATTCTTTCAAATGTAGTTTCCAATATATCAAAAAGTAGAATGTAGAAATATTGTCTGGAGCCTTTGCTGATTCTGATTAGTCAGAAGTGAAGACAAAGCTAGGGATGAAGAAACCCAACTGTAGCTTTAAGGCAATATGGCAAGAGTCTTATGGAAATTGTTATTCTTCTAGTGGTTTGATTCAGTCTGTTACTTAAAATGTTACCTCCTTAATATCTTCATATTAATTTTAAGAAATAGCTCTACAGTGCTTGCTTAGTAGTAATTTTCTGTTAGAATAGATTAGTGTTAAAATTTAAATAATGCTTTCTTCTGTCTGGAGAGATGGCTCAGGGTAGGAGTATGTACTACTCTTATAGAGGACCCAAGTTCAGTTCCCAGCACCCACATCAGGAGACTCTTAATAAATTGCAGGTCCGGCTCCAGGGGGATGAATTGCCCCTGACTTTATAGGCACTTGCATTCATAAGCAGGTACCCTCCAATAAGTACACATATAATTAAAATATATAACTAAAAATGAATCTCAGAAAACCATTTTACTTCCTTGTATTTGTGAGAATTATTACTGACAAGATAGCAACAGGAAAAAGTGTATATTTAAATTACTGTAAAACAACTAAGATTATAGAACTCTTCAATGTTTTTTTTAGCCTAATGTTTGATACTTAGCCTAATGTTATTTAAGTAGCTATTCTTGATCTTTTAGGTTTTACCAGTAAGTTTTGGAATTTGGAAAATATGAGTTTTATGTTTTTGACTTAGGATGTCTGGTGTCATGTGTGAGATGTCTGTATGATGCTTGTGGAGCTGATTCCTGGAATACTGTGTAGACTGTGGTCTTGCTGAGTAGTATGTAATGGTTCTGAAGATGAGCTGTTCTCCAAGTGCATAAGCGTGTGTTTTTGACTCTTAGTGGGAGAACCTTATTATGGTTCCTGTATTAAACTGACACGCCTCAGTGCAGCTGAGAGTGCAGACTCAACACCCTAAATGATTTTTAATGGATTCAAGTGCTGACTCTTGGTCTTTAAAGTCTTTGTCATGTATCAGGCCTAGGTGGCTTCCTTCTGTTTAGAGACAAGCAAGTTTAATAGTCAGAAAAAAAAAGAAAAAAGTCTTTCTGGCTTGGGACTATGCATAGCAAGCATATAGCAAACAATTAAAAATATGGTAGTGACATGCCTCTAGTTTCAGCCCTTGGCTGCTAAGGCAGGAGGATCTTTAGTTCTAGACCTGCATGGGCTGCATAGTGAGATTCTGTTTCAAAGAAAAAGAATGCTAGAAGGGAGGACAGAGGAAGATGTCTTAATGTTAGCCACTGATCACACTGCTATTTATTTTGACATTGTAAAGTATATTGTAGTTATTAAAGATGGCACTTTTGAACTATAATATAGTATTAAATATAAACTTTTCAGTTTGTATAATTAATATGTCAGAAGCTTTTTTTTAGATCTTCCATGGATTCAGAAAATGTTTATTTTCGTATAAAACCCAGAGTATCCGAAGGTACTTCTGAAGTCAATCACTTAATGCAGACAGTACCTATTAGTAGAATAAAATGTCCCTAAATAATATGTAAATACATGTAGCTCACTTATGTTTTTGTATAGATTTTAGATGGGTTATCTGTCTTGCCTCTGTTTAACACACATGATGATCTGCTGTGGTTTGCCTGGTGTCTCTCTGTGGTTTACTCAGAGGAAGTGGTTATTGTGGGTGAAGGTCTGGTCTTCTTAGAGATTGTTGGTGGCACATGCACTGTCAGCATATTTCCTGTTTTATTGGCTGCTTGGGCCAGACTTCTCAGGGTGACTACTGTTGAAGGGGTATCCCAGTATTTTATGGTAGCTGGATAGCCGGTTACAATGTTGTGTAACACCATGGCTCAGGTGATGCTAGAGTTAATTTGATGTTTATAAGGTCTTTGAGAGTCTAGGATGGGAAGTACAGATTGTTTCTAATTGTATTTGTAGGGTATTCTGATGGTCGGATGTTGTTGAGCCGTAGTGAAAACATGGTGGTGTAATACAGTGTTACTTTGTGGAATGGATTTCTGTAGCCATTTAAGTGGTTTCTAATCACCACCAGAATCATGTTTAGAATTTTTTCTCTCTGGGACTAGGGAAATGGCTTAGTTGGTAAGGTACCTGCCATGTAATCATGGAGACCTCTCTAGCACTGATGTAAAAGCTGGGGGAGCACAGTGGAAATCTGTAACTCCAGCAACGGGGAGGGGTGGAGATAGGCAGATCCATAGGAGTTCATTTGTCAGCCATCCTAGCCAATGAGTGAGTTACAGGTTCAGTAACAGGTCTTGTCTCTGGGCCTACGAGATAGCAGTGGGTAAAGGTGCTTCTCAGCAACCCTGGGACCTACATGATGGAAGTTGAGAACTGTATCCCAAGAGTTGTCCTCCAACCTCCTCATCAGTGCCATAATACTCTGCTAACACACACCAGTGCTGTGGCGCTTGTGTCCCCAAGTGTTGTGACACTTCATGTGCGCGCGCGCGCGCTCTCACACACACACACACACACACAGAGGTGTAAAATTTATAAAGTTAGAGACTTTGTCCCCCCAAAAAAAGGTGGAAAGCAATAAAGACACCAAAAAATTGACTTCTGATCTCTACATGCTTAAGCAGCCATACGCACACGCATATGTACACCACCCATGGAAAGAATTTTTCCCTTTCTCTCTCTGTCTCTCTGTCTCTCTCTGTCTCTCTTCTCTCTCTCTCATAAAAAGTATTTTTTTTAAATGTGCATTAGCATTTGCCATGGGTGTCAGGTCCCCTGGAACTGGAATTACAGACAGATGTGAGCTGCCATGTTGGTGCTGGGAATTGAAACCCAGTCCTATGGAAGAACAGTCAGTGCTCTTAATCACTGAGCCATCTCTCCAGCCCCTAAAGACAGTATTTTAGTATATAACTCTGCTCTATTTAGACCAGGCTAGCCCTGAACTCACTGAGATCTACCTATTTCTACTTCTGCCTCAATGATTAAAGGCATATTCCACCACTCCTGGCCTTTATATGAGGAAACGTAAGCAAGCTGTAGACACCTTGTCTATAGTACTGGTGAAGTCCTGTTCACAGAATTAACACATAGAACAAGCTACTTCATCAATGGGGTAAGTGAAAAGCTAAAACAATGAAATGGAGAGAATTTCCTTTTGATCAATAGCTTCATCATCCATATGCAAAAATTTTTACTTTCCTGAAACCTAACGGTTAGCAAACTGATAGAATTAAATGTTACACTTTATTTTTTTCCCTTTAGCTCATGATACTTAAAAAGGAACCAATATTTGTAATGAGGAATTTTTACGTAAGTTTCAATTTAAATCTAATTGTCAGTCCTTCAGACCAGAAAGATGCTTGTTCACTTTTAAGTGTTGGATACTAGCTCTGCTATATTCTTGGTATGGAAAAGCGTAAGGAAGAAGCCAGTGGCCTAAGTAACTCTGCGTGTGGCAGAGATACCAAGAGAGAATAAATATTATGAATTCATGTCGCAAAGTAACTTTTCCTGCTCTTTTCATCAATTTCCACTCCTCCATTGGTTCTCAGACACACTACTCAGAAGTAACTATGTTTAAAACTGTTCCTGTTTTGGAGAAAAGGTCTTGCTACGTAGTTCAGGGTAATCTTGAATTCAAAATTCTCTCATCTCTGCCTCCTGAGTGCTGTAATTAGAAGTGTTTATCACCACCCCCTGCTTTCAAAAATACCACAAAACACAGCCGCCTATCATTTTAAGATTCTGTACACATGTCCCAAAATGGTGGGTGTCATCTGCAAATATCTGCAGGTCATGCTGTTACAGCAAACTTCCGGATTACAATGTCAGGTGTGAAGTCTTATTTTGGAGCCTGGCTGAAGGAATGTCCCCATCTGAAATTCATGGATACTGTGGCAGAGACAAGAACAAGGACATTGATAGAAGCATTATTCTGACTCTTGCTTGTTTCACGACAGGGTTTCTCTTTCTATCCCTGGTTGTCCTGAAACTCAATTTGTAGACCAGGCTGGCCTCGAATATCAGAGATCCACTTGACTCTGCCTCCTGGAGTGCTGAGATTAAAGGTGTGAGCCACTATACCAGGCCACATATGATGACTGTTAAAGCTTTTGTTCAATTATGCGTACATCACATTAGCTTATAGGACATAGGCTAGAACAAGATAAAGTTCATTGTCAGTGGGGTAGGGATGCAACCTCTCCTACAGGTGACATTGCAAGGCATGTGATCATCAGTAAGACTGTGAACTCCTTCTAAGGAAGGAATGTGGAGGCTGAATTAAGTAGGGACAATAATACAATCTCCCAAAGGAGTTGTTCAGTAAATGCTTATCATATAGGTTGTTTGGAGTATGTGAGAGGTTTATTTCCATACAGAAGTACGAAAAGTGCTATGTTGAGCCTCTGTGTTCCTGTCATTAGCTTCAACAGTGATCAGTGTATGTCTTTCTTGGTTTATCTGTTTGTTTCCCTTGCTTCTCCTCAGGGGATTACAGTGAAGCTTCTGGATATCCTGATATCACCAGCGAGTGTCTCATTGAGACTGTTTAGTTTGGACCATGACCTCTTATATTATATCCTCACTGCCTAGTGGTTTGAGACAGTGGTACTGAGAACTCTAGAGTGCTGTCATTTGGAGAGGATGTTCATGGAGTGTGTAGAGTTTGACAGCCAGATCTTGTTTTGATTTCATGGAGTGTTTCTGGAGGAGGCTTTACAACATGATCTACTTTCCCAACCTCTTTACTTGACTTTAGTGTGTGTGTGTGTGTGTGTGTGTGTGTGTGTGTGTGTGCGTGTGTGTGGTGTGTGTGTCAGTCAGAAGCAGGTAATTAACCTCTGGAAAAAAATAACATTGCAACAGATTTGATTTGCAGGAGGTTTCATTTCTTACTGAGCTTCTGTTGGAATAATGCCAATTGAAAGGATTCCCAGCTAGCTCTTAATGGCTCCAAGTCTTCTGGGAGCTCAGTCAGTGATGTTATTTAATGTGGAGAAGAGTATCAGAATCTCTTATAAAAGCCCTATGTTCACCTATATTGTCAGAGAAAAGAGCTATCATCCTGAGATTGTCACAATGATAACATAGTAAGAGTAAAGGGAGTCTAATTTTAGTTTAGAAATCAATGTCATTTGCTCAGGCAAATGAATCAATGGGCCTTCAAGCCTTCATTGTGACTCAGAATATCAGTGCAGGCAATATATTTGTTATTTCTCTGTAGGGAGTAAGGGGCTTATGTTATACATGTAGGAGTATTTAGTTTTGGGGAACAGTGGAGAACAAATCAGAGAGAGAACCCCTTTTTAAAATTTGTACTTTGCATGTGACAGTGGTGCCACCAAAGAGTTTGCAGTGTTTAGTGAACAATTACGGTAATATATTTGTTTTGATGGAAATATTTTAGTATAATACCATTATTGAAAAATAATTTTAACTGACTTCTTATTTTTGTAGATACTTAGGTATTGAAATAGCTCTTGGTTCCTTTAATTAAATTGTTGTTAATCTAATTTCAGAGTCCATGTAGGAGATACAAACTACAGTTGCAAATGACTTTTGTCAGCTTAAATAAAATTATTTAAATTTGGGTTTTTCTTGCTGTTGAGTTGGTTCTGGTTTTGGTTGCTCAGAGCAACATATTCTATTTAAAATGAGTAAATTTTCCATGGTGAACAATTCTTTGATGTGCTGTTCTTATTATTTGTAGTGTTATCTCACAATTGAAAGCACTAGTTTTCAGAGATAAATACTTGTTCCGTCCTTGTCAGGACAGTAGTACTTTGGTTGCATTTTAGTTGTATGTGCTGTTGCCAATTTAGAAAGGGTTTGTGGTTTTTTTGTTACTGTATTTACCCAGCAATTCTACCTGCTTAGAATTCTTGAGACAGTGTTTAAAGGAAAAGAGGCTCTGTTGCCTGGATGGAAACAGCAGGGAAAAGAAGTCCTCCCCAGGGCTACTCAGTGCAATGGTCAGGGAGCTGTTTGTTTCTAAGAATAGGAGTAGGTCTATTACGTGTGAGAAGTAGTAATCATATCTTCTTCCTCCTCTTCTTGTTCCTCTCCTCCTTTCCTCCTCCCCCCCCCCTCTTTTTCTTTCCTTTTTTTTTTTTTTTTTTTCCTGTGACAGGTTTTAGCTCTGGCTGTCCTGGAACTCTCTCTGTAGACCAGGCTGGCCTTTACCTCAGGGATCTGTCTACCTGCCTCTGCTTCCCAAGTGCTGGGATCAAATGTGTGCACCATCACACCCAGTATCTTTTTTTAAAAAAGTAACTTTTAGAAGAATAGATATCTCAATCCTGTATTTGATGTATGTAATATTTACTTTTATTTTTGTCTATGTTAGAGGTTCAGTAATGGAAAAGTAAGTGATGCTGAAGTTGAAAAGAGTCTTAAGTTTTGGTGTTAGGCTTGTTCTATACTAGCCAGGATACCTTGGGCAAATTTACTTTGTCGAGTAGCA
The DNA here is from genome assembly GCF_014885135.2 of Alexandromys fortis. NCBI lineage: Eukaryota > Metazoa > Chordata > Mammalia > Rodentia > Cricetidae > Alexandromys > Alexandromys fortis. Next base: position 1,803,086 of record NW_026068059.1, on the reverse strand, counting down.
TCTGTCAAAGTGCTAGATAAGGTGAGTGTGATGGCACTAAATCAGGTGGGTGTGATGATTCATGCCTACAATCCCAGCACTCAGGAAGCAGAAGGATTGGTACAAATTTTCAGCCAACCCAGCCAACCTGGGCTACTTGGTAAGTTCAGTCCGTCTTGTGTTACTTAGTAAGAAGAGAGAGACAGAGTGACTTTTTTTGAGATATACTGTGAAGACTGCAAGAAAATCTATTTAAGTTCTATTGTATTGAGCTGGGCATGGTAAATACATGTCTTTAATCCTAGCACTAGAGATGAGGGGATCTCTCAGAGTTCAAGGCCAGCCTAGTCTATATAGTTAGTTCCAGGACAGCCAGGACTATGTAGCCATATCTTGTCTCAACAAACTAAAAAGAAGAAAAAGTGCTAATGTATATAACAAGAGGCCAATAAGTTATTGACTCTGACTCTTTTATAAATTTTATGTAGTTATACTTTATGTATTAGTGCTCTGCATGAATACCTGCATGCCAGAAGAGGGCGTCAGATCCTATTATAGATAGCTGTGAGTCACCATGTGCTTGCTGGGAATTGAACTCAGGACCTCTGGAAGAACAGCCACAACTTTTAACCACTGAGCCATTGCTCCAGTCCCAGCTATCTTTCCAGCTCCTTGACTGTGACTCTTAAACCTTAGAAATAATTGTTTCCTAAACTGTTTTTTAATGATTGTAAAATGATTTTGAATTTATGCATAATTTCAGCTGTTTTCCCTTGCTAAATAATAGTTTTTTAATTTTATATTTAAAAACTTAAATTTATAATTCATATTAAGGAGGTTATCTGTAATAATGATATTTGTTGATTTATGCTAGAAATTATAGCAAGAAGTCAGCTTATTTTGTTTTGTCAGATGAGATCTTGCCATGTTGTTTATGCTGGCTTGGCCTCCTGGGCTCTTCCTCTCAGGTTCAGGCACATAGTAGTGCAAATTAATAATGATTAAATTGATTTTACTTCCCAAGTTAAAAATGTTAATATGGTTACTTTCTATTACACATTACTCTTTTGTTTTCTTTACTTTTCACTCTCACTACATAGTGTGTGCATTACCTAGTCTTTAGAAGAACTGAAATAGCATCAGTATAGGTGAAGGGTTTATCTCTGCTTTTGAGTTTCTGAGACAGAGTCTGAGTCTGCAGTCCAGTCTTAAGTTGCAGGTATGAGCTGCCACACCCAGCACATTTAGGATTCTTGACATTTGCTGTTGGTACTTTGGTTGGTGTTTTGAGAGACAGGATCTTGCTGTGTAGTCCTGACTGGCCTGGAATTTGATTTTTAGACTAGGTTGTCCTAGAAAAGTCAGTAATTCTTTGTCTCCTAAAGACTGGGATTATAGATGTGCACCACCACACCCTGTTATGCTGCTGCTGTTGCTTCTTCTTCTTCTCCTCCTCCTCTTGTTACTTCTTCCTCTTCCTCTTCCTCTTCTTCTTCTCCTTCTCCTCCTTCTTCACCTCCTCCTCCTCCTTCTTTTTCATTTCTCCTCCTCCTCCTTCTCTTCCTTATTAGTTGAAGCCCAATCCTTGCTTGTAAATCATTTTCTGTCACAATTATTAAGTTCTTTTAATATGTTTATGATCTGTTTGATACAAATATTTTTTTTGGTGTTAGAAGACAGAAAACAATAAGAAAGAACTTCACAATTTATTATACTGACTGTGTAAGGTAGAAAAACAAAGCAGCAAATGCCTTTTAATAGAATATGATTGCTTGTTTTATGGTCCTGGGGCTTGAACCAGGGCCTTGTACTTTCTAGGCAAATGCTATCATTGCCTCTATTTTTTTCTTTTTGAAGCAGGGTCTCACTCTTGCCACAGGCTGACCTTGAACTGTAGCTTCTCTGCCTGTGGAGGGCTTGGATTGAGGAAGTGTTGCTTACCAGCTTGGCTGGTGATAGGGCTTTCGGGGAGCATAAGTAATAGAAGCAAGTTGGCAGTCCCCCTCCCCTTGCTTTTCTTAGAATCTACATTGAAAATGTCTTGTTAGCATAATTATCTCCTTTTTTGTTGTTTAGTTTATATTTTAGTGGCACCAGAAAAATTAGGTTTTTTAATATATAAAAATACAGCTGTTTAAAAAATGTAAGCCCCTAAACAAAGTCTTTTACTGAATAAGTAAAAGGTTCTAGGTAAAGAAAGTCTACAGAATTGTTACTTTAGAATCTTTCTAGGTTTAAAATGTATTTATAAGAGATTACATGGAGAAAGTGGTATTCTTGAAAGCATTGTTACACATGGTGAGACATCATGGCCCTGAGGGAGAACTGCAGACCTCTGCCTGTAGGATTCTGGGAAACTGCTTTTTCCCATCCTTACAGCCCCTTTATGGGGTAAAAGTCTGTTAATTTTGCATAAATATTTACCATATCTCATTTTAGCTAGCATTGCTTTCTCACACTGGAAGCAACAAGAAGAACTTTGCTTATCCATCTTGGAAAATTTATTGTTATCACTGTCGATAATCTGGAGAGTGTTCTGTTATCTTGAAGGGCTGAGAAGTCAAATAGTCAAATTGGAAAATTGGAGGGCTGTTGTAGAGCTTGGCTCCTGCCTAGCATGTGCAAGGCCTAAGCTTCAATCCCCAGGAAAAAAAACCAAAACAGAAATTCAAATAGGAAAATAACAAGGGTAACAACATGATCCCCAGAGCCATAAACTTTCATTGTCTAGTACAGTAGATACCGAATACAAATTTGGCTGCTTAAATTAATTAAAATAAAAATGGAAAATTTAGTTCCTTGGTTACACTAACCACATTTTTAGTGTTCAGTAGCCACATGTAGCCATTCTATTAGTTGTTCATTATCATAGGGCATTTAAGAGTGCAAAAAGTCAAAACAAAAAGAAAAGAGTGCTAAAAATATGTATTTTGGTGGTATTAGAGATTGTATCTAGGGTTTCACACATGTTAGGCAAACACCCTAGCTCTCTTTTAATTTAAAAGGGTTTCTTTTTTGAGACAAGGTTTTTGTAGTTTTAGCTGACTTAAGCTGGCCTTGAACACCCCTCCTGCCTCAACACCCCACGTGTTGGGATTACATACATGAGCTATTACACTTAGTGTCTTTTTGTCTTATTTACTTTTGAATATTTTATTTTTTACTTTTTAATTATGTGTTTGTATATATTTCTGTTGGGGTTTGTGCACATGAGTGCAGTGCCTGTGGAGACCAGAAGAGAGCATTGGACTTTAGAGGTTGAGTTAGAGGCATTTGTGAGTCATTTAACCTCAGTTCTGGGAACCAAACTCAGGTCTTCTGCAAGAGCAGTGCCAACTCTTAACTGGTGAGTCGTGTCTCCAGACCTTTTCATTTTTAAGACAGACATGCTTTAAACTTGTGATCTCCTCTTGCTTCTGGCTCCCAGAAATATTTGGGATTATAGAGCTGTGCTACCATGCCTGTTTTGCAAAAAAAAAAAAAAAAAAAGGTTTGGACAGAGCTACCAAATATTATCTCATACAATTATGATCAGAAATCTTGGAGTCATTTAACTGAGTGGTTCAAGGTTCCTCATGAGGTTGTTGTCCAAATGTCTGCCCAGTGGAGTAGAGACTTCAGGTATCTGAAGACTTGGCTGGAGCCAATAGGGCTACTCTTAAGGTTGTTCACTTACGCTGGGCAAGAGACTGATGATTATTAATAGAAGACAATAGTTCATTTTTCATTTCTGGGATCTCTTTAGGGATACTTAAGGCAGTCTGCTTTGCTTGATGAGAGAGCAGATTGGAAGCTGTAGTAAGTTTTATGAGGTGACCTCAGAAGTTACACTGTCATTTCTGTATTCTTCTATTGGTTTATAGGTCAGCTTTGTTCCCTGGCAGGAACTGTTCAAGGGCATTGGTGTCTGGAAGCTCAGAATCAGTTGGGGTCATTTTGGAGGCTGCCTACCTCAGAAACTTAGGATGTTAAAGTATTTAGAGAGTATATTTTTAAATTTTTATGGTAGTAAGAACCAAGAATCCTAATTTTCAGACTTATAGTTGGAAAGACTAATATGGTTAATGGTCTACCTTAGCCTGTGGTTAAACGCTAATAAAAATTAGGCAGTTTGATAAAAAATTCAAAATCATATTTATATTTTACTCATATTTTATAGTTCTATTTTTGCATTCATCTCCATTTTGTTTTGTTCACAGGATACTTATAATTTTAAGATAATTTAAGTTGTTCACATGAATAGATATATTTGTCAAGATAAGGTGATTGCAAAACTTGTCTTAGTCATGCATATGGTCTTGCAAATGAAAGACTTCTCCCAGAAATATTTGAAATTCTTCTTGAAGCTGGAATGGATGTGTGAAGAGTTTTCCATTCTTTCTGCCAAACTCTGTATGTAGCTCTAATTTTGAAGTTAGATAATGAATAATTTTAGAAGCCCCCCCTCTAGAGACAGGACCTCATATACTCCAGGTTGGCTGACTCTAACTTCCCATCCTTCTGCCTTACCCTCATAGGTGTGGGCTACCATACCCAAGTATGTCTGTCTGTCTGTCTGTCTGTCTGTCTGTCTCTCTCACTCTCTCTCTAGCACACACACGAAGAGTTCACAGGACAACTCAAGGGAATGGGTTCTCCTCTCACTGTGTGGTTTCTGGAATTCACTCTCAGGTCATCAGGCTTAGTGGCAAATGCCTCTACTGGCTGGGCCATCTAGCTGGCCTACATCCAGCTCTTTCATAAGATTGTAATGGCTGACAAATAAAAAAGCCCAACTAAAATAAATGTCATGAAAGTATTGAGAAAGGACATTATACTTGAAGTTAAAGGCCCAAGGATGCCTATAGGTGGTGGCGTGTATTTCAGAACCTGTTTAGAGGTAACATAATAAAGATGGGTAGACACTTAGGGTTTCTTGGAGTCTTAGAACCTTAATAGAAGAGGTAGCCAATTTACTTAAGAAGTAGGAGGGTGTGCAGTAGTGGCTGAGATAGCTAATGAGTTTAGTGAATTCATTCTGTTCTGTAGACCAGGACTTCACCCGTAGGTGAAGTGCATGTGCATTAGACAGTTTTGTATATCTGAAGACTCCTTCTGCTTGAATGGTGTAATCCCAGTCTTGTACTTATATTGGAATTATTTTTGATAATGTTATGAAAACAGATGAAATATCATTATAAAATTCAAGTATATCTGTGAAAAAATTTATATGATTTGGAAATGTGAAGTAGACACACTGAAAAAATGCTGTCAAATTGGATGGGAATAAAAATAACTTAGTTATTTGGGTAAAGATTTAGTGTATGTTTTTGTATATATCCTGCTTCTTGTTCCTCTGTAAGTAAACTGAATTGGAAATTCACCTTGACGTATTTGGTATAGTTTATATGAGAAAGATGCAGTCACTCATGATTATCTTGTTAAAGAAAAAGGTTTTATCCCATATCCAAGAATTGGCAGATGAATGTACATTTATATATTCTAGGTTGAATTAGAGTTTAAGATCTCTACAAGTGTCGTTTAATACCTTCTTGATGTAACTATTCTTTTCCATTAAGTGACCAACCACTGGTACTGGTAGATGGGCTAAGACAAACTTTGTTGTATGGTTAAGGGGAACATCCTGAATTCAGGAGGTGTGAAAAGAAAGAAGTATGAAATGCCTCCTGCTTGAGGTAATGACCTGGTTGTAGTTGTGCTTACTGAGTTAATGCTATTTTCTCAGAAACATTGACTTGGATTTTATTGCTAGTATTTTCAAATATAATTTTGTTCATATATTTTTTCCTAGTGTTACTTTCTTTTTTGGCAAATAATGCCATTTTTTCCCCCTAATTAGAGGAGTGAAGTAAAGTTTCTTTGGAAAAATCAGCAATGTTAAAGGAGAGCATTAAGTATCTAATGGTTCAAGGCTCTGCTGTGGCAAATCACTGGGTCTGTATAGACACCAGATAGATGGCCTTCCTCTTCTCCAGTACAGGCCTCAGACTAGGTTTAGAAGGTGATTGGCACAGAGGATTTGAAAGCTTGGAGGACAGTGTTTTGGTTAGAAGAATCTTAGAACTTAAGTTTTCCAGATTTATTGAATTTCCCTGTCTTTACTTTTCTGCTCTTAGTACTTGGAAGATGTAAGTATTGAATTAGGCAAATGAATGAACAGATGAAGCCAAGTAAGAGATATATTAGCATAAGGCCAAATTGGACACCTAGCAAAAAGTTGAGAATTCCCACCCATGCTGTACTGGGAATGTTATCTTTTGTTGTTGTTTATTATTATGCCAATTGAAGCAAGCAAATTGTTATTCCTTTTTTTTTTTTTTTTTTTTTTTTTTAAACAGAGTCTCTCTACATAGCCCTGGCTGTACTGGAACTCACTCTATAGACCAGACTGGCCTCAAACTCACAACGATCTTCCTGCCTCTGCCTCCTAATTACTGGGATTAAAGATGTGTGCCACCATGTCCATCTTGAAACTAATTTTTTTTTTAATTTAATCACTGCTTGGCCTAGCTTCTTATTGGCTAGCTCTTACATCTTAATTTAACCCATTTCTTTTTATTAATCTGTGTATTGCACGTGGCTGTGGCTTACTGGCAAGGTTCCGCCTGGCATCTGTCTCTAGCAGGGCTACATGGCTTTTCTTTTTTTTTTTTAAATCTTTTTTTTAATATTTATTTATTATGCATACAATATTCTGTCTGTATGTATGTCTGCAGGCCAGAAGAGGGCACCAGACCTCATTACAGATGGTTGTGAGCCACCATGTGGTTGCTGGGAATTGAACTCAGGACCTTTGGAAGAGCAGGCAATGCTCTTAACCACTGAGCCATCTCTCCAGCCCCTACATGGCTTTTCTTGACTCCATCTTCTTTCTCCCAGCATTCAGTTTAGTTTTCCCCACCTAGCTCTGTTCTGTCCTGCTATAAGCTCAAAGCAGTTCAAACTAATTCTTAATTCGAAGGGAAACTCGGGGTAATGTTTCTTATCTGAAGTAGGACATCTAAATAAGTTTAAATATTACATAAAATGATTTGAAAGTATAGCTTAGAAGCATAAGAAATGTTTAAATGTTTTGATCTAGTAATGCCCGTTTTGGGATATTATCTCAAGACATGAAGAGAATAAAGCCTATAAAATATTAAAAACAATGATGCTATTTTGGCACTGGTGGCTTTGGTACCTCTGAAGAGAAGGGCTCGGACACTGATGGCAAAGAGCTCCAGGAAAGAGCTGATAATAAATTATTGTCTGTCACTTGATTCTCAAAAGGAACAAATGGCCCAAAGGTTCCTTTGTGGAATGGAGAAGAAAGTGGATCTTTGGCAGAAGAATGTAGAGGTGAAGAATAGCTTGGTTGACATAGTGAGTTCCAAGTCAGCACAGGTTAGCGAAGTGAGACCCTACCTTCAAAATAAGTGAATAAATAAACAAACAAGTGGGGCTGGAGAGATGGCTCAGCGGTTAAGAGCATTGCCTGCTCTTCCAAAGGTCCTGAGTTCAATTCCCGGCAACCACATGGTGGCTCACAACCATCTGTAATGAGGTCTGGTGCCTTCTTCTGGCCTGCAGGCAAACACACAAACAGACTATTGTATACATAATAAATAAATAAATAAATACTTAAAAAATAAACAAGTAAATAAATAAATAAAATGAAATGCTGGCATTTCAGGAGGTAGAAGAACTTGAGTCCAAGGTCATTATCCTCTGCTATAGCAAGTGGGAGAGTAGCCTGAACTACACGTACTTTTCCCTCCCCTTCCAGTGCTGTGGGTTGGACACAACATCTTGTGCAAATACTCCACTGCTGTGTGTCATCCTCAGCCCTTGTTTTCCAAGTCTTTTAAAGCCAGGCTGGCCTTCAACTCTTATCATCCTACCTTGACTCCTGAGTCCTGGGATTACAGGTCTGCTTCTCAGTAAGTAGCCATTTTATTAAAGGGAACCAACATCTGCTTATTACCTGAGATGCCTGCCTATATGGTTTTGTACTTGGCTTTCTTCATCCTGACAACATTTCTCTAGAGCAAAGTATTTAATCAATTTTGAGGTTCAGTAACCTGCTCAGGGTCAGTGAGTGTGATGTTTTGACAACCTTATCTGTACGAAACCCATTTTTTCCTTACATACAGCCCATCTTTAGAAACTATTTTTAAGTAAACATCACCCGCAAGCCCTGGCTCTGCCACTGCTACTAAAGGTAGCTTTAACTAAATCTCTCTCATTCTATTTATAAACAAGACTCAAGATTCAAAGGCTGGGGTGAAAACCTGCTAGCTCAGAGAGGTTGAGTGGCAACTACTAACCTCCTGTCCTTGTTGGTGTCTCCCAAAGAGTGTCCATCTGCTTCACCAAACAAAAAAGTAGCACCATTCCAAATCCCTCCCTTTTCCTTCTGGTACCTCTCTCCTTCCTGATGACCTTTAATGCTCTAATGATTACTTTCTGTTAACTACTTGTTAATTCAGCCTCCTGACCCAAGGTTAATTTTATTTAATTAATGCAAATGCACACAGTGTGATTGAATATCCCCCAACATTCCCTCCTCTTTTTTTTTTGTCTAAATGAGAAGGAAAGGTTTTAACTCTAACACAGCGAAGCTATATACAAAAAGAACAATGATCAGGTAATGTCTAAATAAAAAGAAAGGATTTAATGCTAACATAGTAAAACTATATACAATAAGAATTATCGGGCTGGAGAGATGGCTCAGAGGTTAAGAGCATTGCCTGCTCTTCCAAAGGTCCTGAGTTCAATTCCCAGCAACCACATGGTGGCTCACAACCATCTGGAATGAGGTCTGGTGCCCTCTTCTGGCCTGCAGACATACACACAGACAGAATATTGTATACATAATAAATAAATAAATAAATAAATTGCTTCTGTTTGTGTGTGCACACAGGTTTGTGAATATGGAGGCCAGAGGTGGATGTCAGATATCTTTACTGGTTCTCTACCTTAGTTTTTGAGGTAAGTTCTCTCACGCACCACTGATTCAGCTAGACTGGCTAGCCAGCAAGGCCCGTGGAGCCTTCTTCCTCTACCCTTCGAGTTCTAGGGCCATAGGCATGTG
>NW_026068059.1:1793110-1793728 GCF_014885135.2 Alexandromys fortis | reverse complement strand
CATATGGAGGTTCTTTGATGCCCATTATCTTTTTTTTTTTTTTTTTTTGAGTTGGTGCTGCTGGAAGGAGACATGTCTCATTGTCATGAAAAGCCTTAGGTTATCGAAACATCTTAAATATCATATTCTGTAGGTATCTGAAATATCTGAAGGCCATATCTAAAACATAACTGTTTAACCTTGAAAACATATCTAAAATAACTACAAGTTTGATTATAATAGATGGCTAATTACTAACCTGTATTCCTTAGTCACACATTTTAAAATGAGATGCATAGATACATACCTTAAACAAGAGTAGATACACACACACACCTACATATACAGTATAACAAAAGTAACCTTAAATTTGTATCAGTACACAAAAATATCTTTTTGGCTTTTCAAGACAGGATTTCTCTGTAGTTTTGGAGCCTGTCCTGGAACTAGCTCTTGTAGGCCAGGCTGGCCTCCAAGTCACAGAGATCCTCCTGCTTCTTCCTCCCGAATGCTGGAATTAAAGGCTTGTGTCACCACTACCCAGCTACAAAAATAACTTAAACAAGAGCAGAAACATATATAAGAGTATGTTCTTTTTTTTTTTTTTTTTTTTTTTTTTTTTTTTTTTTTTTTTTTTTT
>NW_026068059.1:1787520-1789009 GCF_014885135.2 Alexandromys fortis | reverse complement strand
TTTGTTTTTGGTTTTTCGAGACAGGGTTTATCTGTGGCTTTGGAGCCTGTCCTGGAACTAGCTCTTGTAGACCATGCTGGTCTCGAACTCACAGAGATCCGCCTGCCTCTGCCTCCCAAGTGCTAGGATTAAAGGCGTGTGCCACCACTGCCCGGCAAGAGTATGTTCTAACGAAAATAACCTTAAATTTGTGTCAGTATACAAAAATCCATACCAAGATAAAATATTCGAGATTAATAGTTGCTTTTTAGTTTAAAGTAGATTTAATAATCTACGCTTTTATCCTTTCCATAGTCCCTCCTTTTTTTTTTCTTCCAGAAAGAGATCCTTAAATCCAACCTCCCTTGCTTAGTTTCCTTCCTTACTGTGACCAGTAACAATTTGCAACTAACCCCTGTAAGTGATTGCAAACATTCATAACCCACCAAATGACCAGAAACCCATCCCACCTCTTGTGAATGTGGGTGTCGTATTCTCAAAATTGCTTCCTGTTGTCTTCATCTTTAGGGAATCTTGAGAAAATTGAGATAATGATCAAGTCCTTGGAAAACTAGCTGTAACATTGGTTGTCCAGTCTGTGTGTGATGGGAAGGTGCAGGGCTTCTCTGAAGTCCTGGCAAGAGTAATCTGTGAGGCTGGACCACCTTGAACTTGTCCTAAGCAGTTTGTAGTTCAAAGCTGATCTTTGGGTGGTGTTTGTCAGCTTAGTGGTGTTACCACACTCCAGGTGGAATCGTCATGGTGGGGCCCCATCATCCTTTTGAAGACTTCAAAGGTAGCTGTTAGAAATGGTCATGGTTCAATGCAGGAAACTCAAACATTTTAAATGTTATATGCAGCAGATTTCAGAGAGGTTAAAGGACCACAGTCTATTAAGTATGTCTGGGGTACGTAAACTTAGTTCCTAGTTTCCTGCTTCAGACTCAAGTCCAAAGTCATATACAGGAAGCTAGATAAAGTCTATTTTTAGAATTAGTTAGTACTCTAAATAGCCATTAGTACCATGACAGAAATACATATGTGTATTTTTATTTTTAAGAAAAGTTTTAAAGATTCAAAACCAAGTGATTGTGAGATTCATGACAAGAGAATAATTGCTTAATTTCGGGTTTTCTTCTGTCCTATATCAGGTGGCTCTTCTGACATGAGGCAGATTTTGAATTTTCTTTAACAAGCATGCTTGTTTGGAGAGGTTTAGAGATGGAGAGAGCCATGCTCCAGCTTCAATTTTTAATTGAGTTGGGACTATGAAAAGACCATTTCCCTTTTATATTTGTAGAGAGAAGCAGTAACAAACATTTGGGGAGATTTATGAAAGTTTATCCTGTTGGAAATGTGTTCTACCAGTAGGTCAGTTTCACTCTTTTCCTTGGACATTTTCTCTGGATGACTCCCCGTTCTTCAGATGATTCACTCATTTGTCCAGTGCTTTTCAGATTCCTTGTTTTTTTTTTTTTTTTTTTTTTTTTCTCCTGGAAAGACAAACAAA
>NW_026068059.1:1740105-1786990 GCF_014885135.2 Alexandromys fortis | reverse complement strand
AGGCTGATTTAATTCAGCAGTTTTTTCTGTTGTCCAGTGTCTCTGCATCCATTGTTCCTTTTTTATTAGCATTTACAAAATTTAAAGTCAATAAAACATTGCATAATCTATCTCTGGGAATCTTTATTACCTCTTTTCATTCAGAATATCTTTTAAATTAAAGTACAATTAGATCTTTCTGTAAATGCTTGTCTTGTAGGATTATGTGGTATATCTTAATATGCTTTATGTTGTAATATGCAAAAAACTTTTATTTTACTAGTGATATATGCTGGAACATTGTCAGTCTTAATTTGTACAGGTGTCTTCATAATGGCCATGGCTTTCAGTAAATGTGCAATTACAGAATCGGCCTTTTCAGAACTTAAAGCAGTTGCTCATTTACATCCTGAATATGTAAATATAGTATGGTGGACATACTTTGATTTATCAAACTCTGCAAAATGAAAAACATCCATTTGCCAAATTTCATTTCTTTGAGTACCTTTTGAGTTAGGTTACTTCCTGCAGGTAATGGAGTTTGATTATATAAAGAACAAGTAGGACAGTTCCTTGTAATTTCTTTGGCTTGTTGCCAAGTGATTGAAAAAAATCACATTTGTTTCTTAGGTTGGAGGGATGTTAATTTGTGTTTTCCATTGCTGCAACAATCATGTTCCCATAAATTCATTGCTAATCATGTTTCCATAAATTCATTGCTATATTAGCCATATATGACTTCAATTTTTTTCTCTGTACTTCTGGACCTATCTTGCACATTGTTTTACTTGAGACCCTAGCTTCCTCTTTCCACCATGTTTTACATTGTAACCAAGGACCAGCTTCCAATATTGCTGTTACTAAATCTTTTGGTCTTGTGAAATAATTCTATTCCTCATTGCCCATGAGTTTAACATCTGCTCCTCAAAGGATGAATTCATACCGTTTGAAATGACTGCCTTCTTAAATCTCTTTAAATCTAACATTTCTACAGGACTCCAGCGAACTTCTGCATGGCCTTGGGGGTGCCTATCACCTGGGGCTTGTTCTTGTGTGGTAACTGGATAAATTAAGGTTGGTGTTCTAATCACTGTTGGCTGCTCCTCTTCAGCATCGTAATGTAATGGGGTGGTGGGTTCTGCTCTAAATGCCTCTGTGTGTCTGAGTATTTTTCTTATTTTCATCAGTAGGTCTTTTGAAAGCTTTTGTATCTTATCAATAGTAAGTCCTTCTCAAGCTTATATCTTATCAAATTTTTCTTATTTTCATTGGTGAGTCTTTCTAAATCTTGTATCTTATCACAGTAGGAAGTCTTTCTAAAGCTCATATCTTATCAATAGGAAGTCTTTCTAAGGCTTCTATATATCAGTCTAATTATATGACACAGTTATGTTAGATTCAAACAGTTATTCAAACCACTTTTTGAAGAATAAAATATTAATTTCCAAACTGAGAGTAACTTCCATCAATATTACGTTAATCCTGTCTAAGTCATTTATCCCCTTCTTTAAATTTACTATTTTCAAACCATCCATAGTAGCACCGTACAGGGTTCTAGTGCCCTGCATTGTGATGTTCCATCTCCTAAAGGACTTCCCCAGTATCTCACCAAATCTGCTGACTTCATAGTTTGTCCATGGTATTGGCAGTTAACTCAAGTGTCCTCCCCCCCCCTTCCCTGCCAATTTCTAAGTATGAGCCTGCTTTCTGGAGTCCAGCAAGTAGCAGCTGCCTGTTGTGAGTGCTTGAGAGGAGGGGCCCAGACACAGCTAGGTGATATGACTTCTCTGTCCATGTGTTTGTGCCACGTGTTGAAGCGCCAAATATTGTTTTATCTTTGTCATAGTGTCTGTACCTTAATTTACTGCTATTTCAGCCAGCCATTGCAACTCCGCAGTTACCAGACTGCTTCTTTGGCAGGGGCTGGATGTTCAGACTACAGCCTGGTTGGAATTTTGTTTCTGCATTCCTTAGCGATCAGGGAAATGCAAATCAAGACAATTTTAAGATACCATCTTACACCTGTCAGAATGGCTAAAATAAAAAACACCAATGATAGCCTTTGCTGGAGAGGTTGTGGAGAAAGGGTACACTCATCCATTGCTGGTGGGAATGCAAACTTGTGCAACCATTCTGGAAAGCAGTGTGGCAGTTTCTCACAAAATTCGGGATCAACCTACCCCTNTCAACAGCATAGTTGATACAGTCCGTTGTAGTGGACCATTTCTCCAGCAGACACCACTGTATGGGGATGAACTGTGTCCAATCCGAGGTCTTATACCATCTGAAAGACCTTAATACAAGACCCACCCATCTCAGTTCATGATACACAAAACTATGAGATAATGTATAACTGTTTCATGAACCTGAATTTTGAAGAAAGCTTGAGAAAGTGACTGAACAAATAAAAGTGATTATTCTTTAATCATGAAGACCTGGATTCAAATACTCAGAAAACAAGTATAATTTTAGGATGAGTGCATGTACTTAAAACCCCAATATTGGGTGTGGAGACCTGTAGATCCCTGGAGCTGACAAACAGTCATCAAAGTGCAATGACAAGCTTCTGGTTCAGTGAAAGACACTGTTTTAAAGAAATTAAGCAGAAAGCTGCAGAAGATACCCAAAGTCTTATTCTTGCATCAGAGCATGTGCACATCCTATTTGTTCACATATATACAGGTGTGCAGGTCTGTGTGCATGTGTGCACATACGCATGCTCACACATGCGCACACACACACACATTGGTGGGGTTATGTCTAGCACAGTACTTTAAGATTAGGTTCTCTCCTTTCACCATGTGGGCTTCAGGGGTCAAATGCCGTCATCAGGCTTGGCAGAAAGTGCTGCTATCTGTGGAATAATCTCACACCCCTCCCCGACACACAAAGTTTTAGAATAATTAATTACATCTCAACAGTAATATACAGTGTTAGCATTAAAGTCAAGACCCATTACTTTTCTGATAGAATGTATGTACACATCTCCTACACTTAAATCAGCACAGTGTTCTAGGTTCTGCAGGAATATTACCATCAGCTCAGAAACCATAGATTTGAATGAATATGTGAGTAAGGAACACACAGGCTCAGTCACTGAGACAATCAAAAAACACCCAGAAACTAATACTCTGCCTTACTCCATAGGAGAATGGACACTCTGTATGTGGAAATGCACTATCAGAAACTGATGGGATGTTTCCCATCTGCTTTTCTCTGGGGAGCTGTAAACATCCAGCGGGCAGAGTCCCTGTATTTTACGTGCGCATATTTCCATTTTCCCCTGGAAAACAAAGTAGCACAAAATTTACAAGTGATCGTTTTAGATTTACTGTGACTTCAAGTAGCATTATTGGCTGGAGTAATAATAATAAATAATATCATTCTGCTCTACCAACAAAAAAAGCTATGCTACTCCAAATCCCTCCCTACTCCTGATGCATCTCTATCTCATCCAGATGCCCTCTGATCCTCTGTGATTACTTTCTGTTAACTAATTGATAACACAGCCTCCTGATCAAAGTTAATTTTATTTAATTAATGCAAATGCAAACTTGGGATTCACGATACAATTAAATATTCCGCCAACAATAGGACTTCTTGTTTAGTTTTTCTTCTTCAAAAGTTTCTTTGAAAAAAAAGTTTCATTGATATTTTTGGTCTTTATAAATTTTGAGATTAACTGCCAGATTTCATGTAGAGTCTTAATGAGGTTTTAAAAAATTGTCATTGTATGCTGGGCGATGGTGGCCCGAGTGCTGGGATTAAAGGCGTGCGCCACCACTGTCTCGCTTAATTTTAGATCTTTTATGGTAATTCTTCAATAATAATTTGCAAACTTTACTCAGGGGTCTGGAAACTTTTGCTAGGCTTATTACCAGGTGTTTTATGATTTGTTATTGTTATGAATTGTTGGTCATCATCTTTCCCATTTTTCTCTTTCCTCCTTATTCCTCCTTTCCCCTTTTCTTCCTTGCCTTTCCCATTCTCATCCTTGTTTTGTTCTCAGTTCCCCCTCTCCCTTCCTATCCTAATCTAACATAAAATTTACTTAGTCTGGGCTGAAAGTTCTGTTTAAAAGATTATATAGATGCAAATTTATAAGACTCAGAGTCAGGATTGCTGGGACTGAGTCCCTGCTTCGTTTCTCAAAGATCACACAGATAATTAAGTCAGCTTTTCTGAGCTGAATTTTTCTCCAACATAGGGAGGATAATACTATTTTTGTAAAATTAAAAAAAATTACTTCAGAGAATCAAATGACATGTGTGTGAGGTGGTTTTTACCTAATTAAAAATTCTCATGCAAGGGCTGGATGTATGTGTGTGACTTAGTGATGGAATGCTTGCCTAATACCCAAGGCCCTGGTTTCTCTCAGCACTAAGACAGTCATAAAAAAACTGCAGTCAGCATTATAAAACAAAGCATATATAGTGCTTTTAACAGCAAATGTACCGACACATTCCAATTAAGGTGATAAAATTAAGTCTTGAGAGTTTGTGCTTAATGATAGAACATGTGCTTAGTAATACAAGGCCCAACAGCATACACACTTTTACACACACACAAATAGAAAATCAAGTTATTATGATGAAGTTAATGCAAGTATAATTATGAGGCTTAATAAAGCCATTGTGGCTAAGCCCCCTGTTTAGGAGATGCTGTGGGAAAAATATTTAAGATTCTGTTATATTGGTGAGTGTATTTCCTTCTTTGAAATGAAGAAACCTAGTTTTACTGCTATTAAATGGCAGGTTTTTTAACTTTAGACTGGTCTAAAATTTGTGTTTTTCCCGTCTTAATCTCCTGGCCCATGTATACTAAATTCTTTATTACATTTGTCTGTCTGTCTGTCTGTCTGTCTGTCTGTCTGTCTGTCTGTCTTGTGTGTCTGTATGTGTACATCACAGCACATGTGGTCAGAGGATAACTTTCTCGGAAATCGGTTCTTTCCTTCCACTATGTGGGACTAGGGTATCAAACTCAGATCATCAGTGTTGGTGGCAAGCATCTTTACTCACTCATTTCTCTGGCCCTGATATTAAATTTTTATGCAACATTTTGGTGTGTTTCAAGAGACTGATAATGGAGACAGTGTTAACAGTGTTTCATGGATGAGTGTCTCTACAGCTTTTAGACTGAGGGAATAACATAAAGTGAAACTTAGTTTTGTGTGGCTTATTCCTCTGAGCTGGACATGCTCATTGATTGCTCTCTTCAGTCAGAGCAGCTGTGGTCACATGCCTGGCACCCTCACCAGATGTGACCTATTAACATTACTTTGTGATTAATTGCTGGGGATTGTGGCTTATACCACCAATGACAGCAAGATTGTAAATTCAAATTTAATATATTTATATATCAGGTTAAACTTGAATACACACACACACAGAATCATATCCTGTCTCAAAAATTGATAAAGAAAATTCCCTTATGCAGGGAGGGAGAGGCTCACCTCATCTCCCCATCCCTCCTTCTTATGTAAGACGTAAACACTTGACTTTTGGTAGTGCCTAAGTCACCCAAGGGACTTCCTGCTGGTGTAGCTGCCTTTGTGCCTTCCTGTAAGTAACCCCGCTAAGCTCACTGGTTCACCAACCTGGACTTGGATAGATCTTTTTCTGGCTCTGTCCATACCTAGTCTATCTGGGGTGAACAGTCTCCCTAGGAAAAGTCATACATCAACTGGGAGAACTAAGCTGATGTTCCACTGAGGATGTAACTTGGATTATAACTTAGAGCTAGGCCTTAGTCACTTTCCCTGTTGCTGTAAAGATTAAACAGTGAGAGAAGACAATTTAAATATACATATTTATATTAAATAAATAAATATATTATGTTAAATATATTTAAATTACTAAATTGTAGCTTTTTGAGTTTTTATTTAGGAGTAGTCTGTTTGAGGGACCCACCCCTAGGTTTAGAAATAAATATAGACCAGGAAAATGATCCAGTATGAATCTGGTCTAAAACAGTATTTTAATAGAAGTACTTGGGTGGGTTGATTTTCTTTTCGTTTGTTTTTGGTGGCATAATCTCATTTTGGTCAGGCTGTTCTGGAACTTGCTTTGTCAGCCAGCTCCAGATTGGTGATCCTGTGATCTTGCTTCGGCTCTCGGAGTGCGAGGGTCTTAGGTGTGTGCCACAGAAGTAGTTTCTTAAAGTATGGTGATCCTGAAAGTCTCCACTACCTAAAATTAGGAAAGCATAGTGAATCTGTTGCCCACTGTAGTAATAAAACCACATCATGGCCTTTCCCATGATCAGTGCATAGCTGCAGCTTTCCTTCTTTGCTTAGCTTGTCTAATCTGATTTTTCTAGCAGCCACCACCATTCAGTTGCTGGACATGATGATCTTATCTCATGAATTGTGTGCAACTTGAAATTTCATTTGGCAATATGTATTCCTCCCTCCATGTATGAGTGATTGCATTTAGTCATACACATTCGTGACTCAAGTCACTGTCATAGCTCTGTTACTTTAAATCTACCTACTTTGTACCTTCGAATTTCTAAACTGTTGAATATCAGTTATTGGCTTAGAAGAAGGATGGCCTGATTCCATGCACCAGTCCTTTTCAGAGAAAGAAATGGAAGAGATTGATATTTCAATTGTAATTTCCCAATAAAGATTAAAAAGTGAGAGAAGACAATTCAAATAAGTGTGCCCAGAAAAACCCTGTGTTCCTGTCCTCCCTATGACTAGCCACTGTGTGTCTCAGGTTAGAAGCAGGGCTTTCTTCTCCTCCTGGAACAGCTAGTTTCACTTTGAAACTTACACAGTGAATTGTTGCTGTAATCCATGGGAGTCTTGAGATTGACGTCAACACACAGTGCAGCTGTCTAAGCAGTCGGAAGAGTATGTCTAACATCCCTGTTAGGCCATCACTGGCCCTCCTTTTGTTCTTTCTTTTCCGACAGTGTGTAGAGCGGCTTTACAGTGCTCTGATGAGCCTCGCTGGCTGGTTTTGCTTTAGCTTGTACAGCTCCTCTCTTCCCTTGAGCTTCCCTTTTTCTGCACAAGCCATTGTAATGAGAACTTTTCCCTAAAAAGTTGTTTTTTAGAAAGATTTATAGCTCGAGATACTGAAGATGATATTGGATAACCCATTCAGGTACTCATGTTCCTCAACTATTAACATGTTATATTAGTATGGTACATTTGTAGCATTAATGAATCAATAATGACATTAAGTTCATAGTTTATTCAGATTTCAGACTAAATTCATAGTTTATTCAGATTTTCTAGCATTTTTTCCTTTTTGTTGTTGTTGGTTTTTTTTTTGTTGTTGTTGTTGGTTTTTTTTTTTTTTTTTTTTAAAAACCCTTGTTTTTTTTCTGTCCAGGATACTATTTTAAATTCAGTCTTCATGTCTTCTTAGGTTCTTCTCAACTGTGAGAGACTTTGTTTTTGATGGACTTGACATTGCTCAGGAACTCTGGATAGACATATTTTAGAATTTTGTGTAGTGCTTTCCTCATGAATAGACTGGAGTTACCTGTAGGGCTTAGGCTGTAGTGTGGCTCAGGGGTGGAGGTGTTAACATAGCATGTCAGTGACAGGATGAGTTCAAGCTGTATAGTGAGTTCTAGGCCGGCTTGAGCCACTTAATTACCCCCCTTTGCCTTTCTACTTACTTCTCCTAACATGCACATCACCAGATGTACATACAGGTGCACGTGTGAGTGCCTGCACACACACACACACATACCTGTATATACACAGAAATGGAGAAACCATTTTGGATGTGGCAGTCTTTTGTTGCTAGAACAAGAGAAAGGAGAGAAACCATTTAAAGAAGGGAATATAGATTTGACTCACACTTTCGGAGGTATTGGGCCTTGATTGTCTTGCTCCATTGCTATGAGCCTGTGCTGAGAACAGCATCATGGTGGTGTGAGGGTATGGCAGAGCAGTCTGCTCACTTCCAGGTAGCTGGGGAGAGACACAAGTAGGTAGGTAGATACTTACTAAAAGTATGGGAGAAAGACAGACGGAAGAGGCTAGAGAGACATCCTCAGTAATATATCCCTAGCTTCCCTATTCTGAGTTGCTAACCTCTAATCTATATGATATAGCATTTCCAACTAAAATGCAGTATTTATGTATAATTTTCTTTGTTATTAGCCATACCATTTCAAGTAATAATGTTAATTTTCAAAAGTTAGGTTAACTTCCTTAATTTTTAGATTTATTTTGATACTGGGGATTGAACCTAGGTCCTTGTGATGCTAGGGCATGTACACTTCCTCCCAGCTATATCCTTTGTAATTTTATTTTATACTTTAAATTTTTGAGACAGGGTCTCAAAGAGTTACTACCGAGGTTGGTTTAAAACTCTTTCTGTAGCGAATGCAATCCTTAGTTTATGATCCTTTTGCCTTATCAGGGATCATAGGCTTGTGCCATGAGGCCCAGCTAGGGAGATTGCTTCTTCTGTTGTTTGGTTAACACTTGATGATGTATTTCCGTGGGTTTAGACAAAAGTACAGATCATGTATCCACCATTGTAATATCACAGAATAGATTCTGCATTGCAAACACTCTTCTGTGGTCTTCCTTTATAGTTGCCCACACTCCTCTAAGTCCTAGCAACTAGCAATCTGCTTCTACACTGTACTTTAACATTTTCCCAAGTGTGGTATGAATGAAACAGTTGCAATGTTTAGATTTGCATATGACTTCTTTGACATAATAAAATACATTTAAGATTCATCTGTGATTCATGAATTAATTGTTCATTCCTTTAAAATTGTTGAATGGTCTTCCTTTGTGTGAATTGAATCATAGTTTTTCTGTTTCTCCAATGGTAATTATGAATAAATTTTTTCTAGCTGTTCATGGGCAGTTATTTTTGTTATTTTTATTTTCTAAATTTATTAACATGTGCAAGCACACATACATATATTCATGTGCCATATTGTGCATATTTAAATCAGAGGACAGCTTGTTGGATCATTTCTCTCCTTCCACCATGTGAGTCCTGAGGACCAAACGCGGCTTATTAGGTTTGGTGGCCAGCACTTTGACCCACTGAGCCATCTCACTGTTCCCATGGGCAGTAATTTTATGTAGACGTAAATTTTCAGGTCGCTTAAGTACATAGCCAAGTTGTAATTCATGTGCTCTTTATGAGAACCCTCTCACTGTGTAGCCCTGGCCGGCATGGTTTGTTTTGAACTCACAGAGATCTTACTGTCTCCGCCTCCTGAGTGCCCAGCCCCATCCTTTATATCTATGAATACTCTACTCTACATATTCATTTTCATTGTCATCCTCCCATTTATCTCTCTCTAAAGTTAGACATATTACTTTTATTTATTGTGTGTGCATATTACACAGAGTTCAGGGGACAGCTTGTGAGAGTTGTTTTCTCCTACCATGTGCATCCCAAGGATCAGTTTCAGCAACCTTTATCCCATGAGCCATCTGACTGGCCTCAGCACCTTTTTAGTGTGTGGACTGGTTATTTGGATTTTCAGTGAAGTTGAGAAAATTATGTACTCCTTTGGACTTTGAATTATGTACTTTCTGGACACAGGATTTTGAAAGAAGGGGTGGTGTCCATAAATAAGGTTATTAAGAGAGACAGTTGGGAAGCCAAGTTAAGGCCTGGAAATTGAAGTATGTCTATGAGAAAGCTGAGATTGTTGAGGGGTTTGGTTTATTATATAGGAAGGGGGAATTGTAGAGATTTTGATCAAAAAGAGATGTTTCTTGATCTGTAGATGACTAAAGTTGTTCCTAGTAACCCATGATGTAAACTGCTAAGATAAGGAATTAACTGGTTCAGGTTCTAAATACATATGCTGTGGAACTACTTCAGCAGTGTAGACCTATGAAGACCTAGGCAAGGGGGACTTTTAGGGTAGATGAGATTGGTGGGAAAGTGCTAAGCATGGAGGGGGAGCCCCAAGGCCAGGTGGAGGAGGTTTACTAGGACTAGCAATTAATAGGCAGCCACCTCCTTTGACTGATTTCTTTTGCTGATCAAAGATAGTTTCTTTGCTCACTAACTGTTAACCTGTTAAGTGCATAGAAACCATAAGCTTAGTGCATCTGTATGTTAATATTCAAGGGTGTTAAAAGTCATTAGTCTTGTTTTGAAGAACCACAAAATTTAAATGTATATACATGCATAAAGACTATAGATAATGTACATTTATAAACTACATTTGCCAAGATGTAGGTTTTTTGTAAACTGATTCTTAGATCAGTAACTATTATTGTTCTGAGGTTTTTATAAATTCAGAGAAACTTGAACTATAATTTATGCAGGTAAAGGGTTTTTAGGGTTGATCTAAGAGATGTATTATTATATGCTTTTTTATAAGAAGAATGTATAACTTTCACTTAGTACTGATATAGAGGTCCTAGAAGTTATGTGCATATAAACGGTTGTCAGTTTGGGTTGATGCTTCAGAACAGGAAAGTAGAGGCTAATGCTTAGTGTGCTTTTGTTAGGGAAATGTTTGACACATTACTGTCTTAACAAAATCAAATTGCTTCTAGGGATTAGAATGGATGTGTCTATCTCTTACCCTCTCCATTCCACTGGAAGTGGCAAGGGTGCTAGTTAACAGTGTGCCAGACATCATAGTGCCTGGGGCATAGTTGGGGACCTGGGAAGATTTACAGTAATCAAACACAAACAGACAGAATAGCATGAAGAAATTTCAGCCCTCCTAGCCTAGCTTACAAACTTAATAAGGCTTATTGGGGCAGAAAATATTTTTCTTTCTCCCTCCCAATTTTTTTTATCTATTTCTCCTCCACTCCCACCTCCTTCCTGTTTAGTTTCTCACATTCTCTTTGTGGGGGTCATATTGCTAACAAAGGGAGTCTTTTTGTTTGTTTATTTGTTTTTAATCCTATCTTGTTTTTTTTTTTTTGGCTTATTAGGAGAAAACAAAAAATTACAACAAAATGCATACATATAAGACTCCATTTGTGGTACTGCTTTCAGGAAATTCTTTAAAAATTCTGTATTGAGAAATAATTTTTTTGTGGTTCTATAATTAGATCTTGTACATATCTTTGTGATTTTATGGGAGGCTCTTGGCTTGCTGTTTTCAAAACTGTCAGCTGAGCTAACTTGCTCTCTGTCGTCTGTATGCATTGTATGGTATAATGCAGGGGGATGTGCATGGTCGCTGTGCTCTGCCTTTCCATTAGCTGTGCAGTGTTGGGCTTCAGATGATGATGGCAAATGATTGGGGGTAGAGAAGAGGTGGGGTTTCTTCTTATCTTTCCTCTTGTGGTCAGTAAAATCATTGACAAATGCCCTCCAAGGCTGTGGAATGTATGGATAAAGGAAAAGCCTAGGATTGCTAGGGGAGTGGCGTTAGGTGAAGATCTCCCTCTCCTGTGCTCCATGGAAACAAGAAACAAGCCTTTTGAGCTTCTACTTGTCTGCTGATTTGTCCGGTTATCCAGGTAATCTATGGCAGTCTTTGTTTTCTCTGTAGTGAAAATATAAGGCAAAATGATTGAAAAATAGCTTCAGTAAAGGGAATATATCTATAAAATAATGGAATGAACAAGGAAAAGAATATTTGTATATCATCATTATTTCTTAAAATAGCATTTTTTATTGTTTTCTTTTGCTATAAAAAGCATAACTTGACCTTAAGAAAGAAAATTCCTAGTTTTGAAAACCCATGCTTTAATGACTTCGCTTGAGAACAAAGGTTTTAACATCCAGCATGCAGGGATATCTTTATTCAGAGGACTGGAAGCATCACCCTTCTGTTACCTTTGTAGAATTGAGCTGGCGTAATGGCTCTTGAATCTTAGCTAGGGATGCTGAACTATTATTCTGTGAATTGTGATTTAATCATCTTGAATTTTTCTGATGGTTGTCTCCCTTTGATACCCAAGGGACTATGAATGGGTCATGGGGGCAGGGATTCATCTTTCAGTGGGGGAAGGGAATGTTTTTTACAGAGTAATCTTTGTGACTATTTTCCAGTTTATTTTTCCCATAAATTGAGAGCTATAGTTATTTAGAAAAGGTCTAGACATAGCACCAGGAACTCTTGTATCAGTTTGAATTATTTTATCCTTTGTTCAGTTACTGGTATTTTTGCTTGTGTCAGCTAAAATGTTGATTATAACTATAAAGCTGCTGCTGAATTGCAGTGATGGCATTAGGATGGCATTCTGCCTTCCCTTCCAGTGCTGTCTGTGAGTGCTGGAACAGAGGGTGGGTGTGAAAAATAGAAGTGCTGTAAAATGGTTTTCTCTTCTTAGGGTTTTACTGGCATTTGAACCCAGGACCTCTTGTATTCTAGGCAAGTATTTTACCACTGAACTATATCCCTAGCCCAGGTCTTCTTTCTTCTAAAGGTGTTGATCATGTTAGAAGTTATTTTATTTATGGATTGATTTATGTTTGGTAGACAAAAAAGCCTTAGTACTATAATTTATAACTCTGAAATGTTTGATGTTGCAGATTTCTTTATAGATAGGTTAGGCTCACACTTTGGAGCATACTGTAAAGCTTTCAATTCATTTGCTGATCTTTTTTACAGTGAGATAAATTTCTCTACTATTTGTTACATTTTGAAGAATGACCCCTCAGGAGTATTAGCAAATTAACATGTTTATTGGGCATTTACATTATACCTTGAACTGTACATAGACACAGAGTTTATAACTGAATGGAAGATATAAGAAACTGATGCAGATGATGTACCACTTTGGTGGAAATTATATAATAAGCATTACTTATGTATTTATATGCTGACATGTAGGTGTTTTTCATTAAATGTTAGATTTTTCATTTACTATTAAAATTACCCTTATCTCTTTCAAATCATACTTTATGTACAGTAATATCTTCTCTTTTTTATTTTCTTATCTTTTTTTATAGATGAGAAATAAGTTAGTAACCACAAAATTAGTAGTTACTGAATTAGTAACCATGAAATAATGAAGTAAAGGCCAGCCAGACTGTAAAAGATCTTTCAACTGTTTCCATCTGAGCAGATTAAAACATTTTCTAGAACTTATTGACATCACAAAAAAGGAGCAACTAAGACACAGGGATTGTGGGCTACCAAAAGCTGAGTGATCGGAGCCACCGCTCAGTGGTATAGTGTAAGGACTGGACTCGGACTTAATGCTCTGCTCTGACTTTTGTGTATTCCTTGTGTGACTTACTGAGACAGTCTGTTTAGGGTTTCCACTGCTGTTACATTTAGCTACACTTAGCTTTCTTACTTATCCTTCATAGCCATGACTTTATGGTATGAGGGGACATCTAGAATGTGTATAGCCTTCTAACTTACTACATAGGATATTCATCTATTGGTCAAGACCATTGTTGTCTATTGATTGTCTTTTCTCTTTCTTCCACATAGATTTCAATGGCCTGTATATTGCCTGTCTGTACAGTGTGTGCTGTTTTAAATGAATTTTCTGAGTGGGTGGATGAAAGAAGACCAAACTTATATAGGTAGAATAAATAACTAACCCAGCCCCAAACACCAAAAGATTCTCTTGGCGCCGACATTATTCATTTCACTATCACATAATTCTTTAAGGGGTTCATAAGTTTAAAAATCTTAGTTACAGAACAAGTATCTTAAATTGCTGGACTTGTCCTTGCAAAATTGTGAATAGTTTAAAATTCATAGTAAGAGGAAAATATCCAGACCATTGAGTCTTTTACATTTCATAAATTATAACAATGTTTATGGACAATAGGTTTTACAATTGCTTAACTTTTTTGTGTATATATGTGTGTATGATTGTGTATGTGGGTACACATGCATTTGCCTGTGTTTAGTGTGGAGGTTAAAGGTATACTTAGGTGTTTCCAGTGTTCAGCTCTCCAAGTGTATTTTGATCTGTGTCTGTGGGGTGTGTCCATGCGTGTGGGTGCGTATGGCTTGATGTTGGGAGGCTTGCTGAATTGCTCTTCACCACATATATTGAGGTGCGTGAGCCCAGCGCTCACTTACTCAGCTGGTCTGGCCTCTTGATCAGCAGGATTTCAGGTGGGACACCACATCCACCCAGGGTTACATGGGTGCTAGAGATCTAAATCTTCTCCCCATACTTAATGTGGCAAGAACTGTACTTGCTGAGCCATTTTCACAGCCCTACTCTCTACCCTTGTTTTGAGATAGGGTGTTTCTGTGAGCCTGGTACTGATTTTAGATTGGCTGCTCAACAAGGTCTGGGGACCAGCCTGATTCTGCCTGTGCTCCTGATCCCACCCCCACCAGCACTAGGGTCAGAGCAGTGCCTTACTTTGCCTGGCTTTTAAAATTAAATTAATTTTAATTAATTAGTTTAATTATTTTTTGTGGGTGCTGGGGCTCTGAACTTAAAGGCCTTGCATAGCATGCCCTTTACTGACTGAGCCGGTTTTCCATCCAAGGTGTATTTATTTTTTATTTTTTTTAAAGATTTATTTATTTTAATTTTATGTGTTGGTGTTTTGCCTGTGTGTGTGTGTGTGTGTGTGTGTGTGTGTGTGTGTGTGTGTACCATGTGTATGCAGTGCTCAGGAAGGTCAGAAGAGAGCATTGGAATTGGAGTTACAGATAGATGGTTGTGAGCCAGCATGTGGGTCCTGGGAACTGAACCTGGATCCTCTCCAAGATCAACAAATGTTCTTAATTGCCGAGCCATCTCTCCAGCCACATTTATTTTTAAGAACGTATCTCATGTTGTGAATCTTGTCTTAAACTTGGGGGGTTCTTTTTCCTTAGCATCCTAAATGCTGGGATTTTAGGGGTGTACCATTTGCATCTGGCTTTATGGGTAGTATTGTTTCATTTAAACATCAGTTTTGTTTGAAAAGTCTAAAACCTTTATTGAAGTACAATTGATGTGGATGTGTAATAAGCTTTAAATGTTCCTGTGTACATGTGTGGTATGTGTGTGTGTGTGTGTGTGTGTTTGCATGCGTGTGCACATGGCTCTGGATTCAGAGATCAAGTTTGTGTGCCATTTCCTGAAAGCCCTCTACCTTTTGTTTTAAGGGCTCTTACTAGGATCTGGGGCTTGCCAATTAGGCCAGGCTGGCTGGCTAGCAAGCCCTATGGATATACCTGTCTTTTCCTTCCCAGTACTGGGATTCTAAGGACAACTCTCATGCCTGGCTATTTATATGGATTTGGGGACCAAACTCAGGTCCATGGTCTCATGTGACAAGCACATGAGAGGGACACAAGACTTGTGGTTTGAAAGTCTGTGACTACTTAACAGAAAAGGAACTGTACAGGACTGAAAGTCCTATATTATTGCAGGCACCAGGCTTGGCAGAATGGGTCACTTTAAACTAGCAATGGAGAAAGCCAGAAGTAGATGAATTCAAGGTATTCATTAGTAATGAAGCATTTGAATGTGATGGGAGATACAAACTGCACAGAGACATTGCCTTAGTATTGTGTAATTCTGACTCTGTAAGTGCTGGTATACAGTAGAGGTTCAGGAATGGCTATCAGATAGATAAATATAGTTATGGAGTAGAGGGAAACTGGATGTCATTAATGACTTCCAAATTTCCAATTTAAAAGTGAAAAATTATATGTATGTGTTTAGTCCATTTGTATAGATGTGTACTGCATGTGTGCCTTGTGCCTGTGGAAGCCAGAAGAGGGTGTCTGATTCCTTAGAATTACAGATTCCAAGCAGTATTCTGAATGCCGGGAAATGAATCTGGGTCCTTTGCAAGAGCAGCCATTGGAGCCATCTCTTCAGCTCAAATTCTAGATCCTCTAGACCGTCTATGTGGATGAAGGTCTATTTGTTAAGACAGAAAAGCAATTTTGTGGGGATCAAAGTTAGTTGTGTTGAACTTGAGATCCCAATGGTTAATCTAACTAATATGCCTAGAACAACTATTGGTTGGAACTCTGAAGATAGCTATATCAACCCGCCTATGTTTGGTGTCTATTCTCACATTACACAAACATTTATTGGGTACCTTTCCTGTCTAGTACTTTGCTAGAATGCAGCAGTGAGCGCTAGGACCCTGTTACCCTAGAGCTTACATTCCATTGAGTGGATGAGAATAGGAAGATTCTCCTTTAAAAACAAATCACATATATTTATTTATTGTATATAGTGTGGGGGCCAGGCATGCCACAATGTGCATGTGGATGGAGGTCAGAGGACAACTTGTGGGAATCAGTTCTTCCTTCTACTGTATAGGTTTGGGGATTGAACCCAGGTCCTTATGCTTGATGCCAGCCTCTTCCACTAACCTGAGTCATCTCTCTGGCCCCTTATCCTCCTTAGAAAGAGAAATGCATTTGTTTAGTGCTTATTGTGTGCAGAAGTGTGGATATCAAGTTAAGATTAGTTCTTCAGTGAGGAAATACTTGTGTTTTGTTTAATAGAGTAGAAATGGCTTTTGTCAGAGATATTTTATTAGATCTCTGTTGTTTGATTCAGTGCTTGCCTTCCATCCTTTTATCCTCTATGTCTGAGTTATTTTAATTTTCTATTGTAAGGATTTTATCTTTAAGTAGTTCCCCACCCCCCATTAGAAGGATGGCTTGTGAGTGCTTATTTCTTTAAAGATTTCTTATCTCTCACCTGGGAGTAATGACACACACCTGTACTTTCAACACTCCAGACTTGAGCAGGAGACTCAATCACAAGCTCTAGTCCAGCCTGGGCTACATAAGACTGTCTCAAAGAACAAATGGCTTTCTTAAATCTCTCAAATTCCAGTGTGAGAAAAGAAAAGATAAAGAAATTTACATTGGACTTTTGACGTATGGGCTCTCAATGTGAAGAAGTACTGAGGTTAGCTTCTTCTTGCCCAGTTACACATGAGTGTTTTGATTTTTTTCTTTCCTTTCTTTCTTTGTCTTGATGCTCATACATTTTTGTATTTTATAATTGAAAGTAGAACATGGCATTGTAAGCTGAGTATAGTGGTATATACCTGAAACCTAGTTCCCAGATGCTGTTGTAGAAAGATTGTCATGATTTTGAGGTTAGGCTGGATTACATAGCAAAATATTGACAAAAAAGCTTTTGGATAGCCTGTGTAGCCCTGGCTGTCCTAGAACTCTCTCTGTAAATATATATGTAATCTCTGTAATGTGTGTGTGTGTAAATATATATTATGTTTCCTGACTTCCCAGACCCGAATAATCACATAGAAACTATATTAATTACAATACTGCTTGGCCAGTTACTTAGGTGTATTCCTAATTAGCTCTTACATTTTAAATTAACCCATTTCTATTTGTTTATCTATCGCCATAAGGCTGTGGCCTACTGGTAAGGTTCCAGTGTCTGTCTCCTTCTGCAGCTACATGGTGTCTCTTTGGTTCTGCCTACTGTCTATATATCCCTTCCAGCTTGGCTCTATTCTGCTCT
Organism: Alexandromys fortis; assembly: GCF_014885135.2. NCBI lineage: Eukaryota > Metazoa > Chordata > Mammalia > Rodentia > Cricetidae > Alexandromys > Alexandromys fortis. The sequence continues at coordinate 1,769,658 of NW_026068059.1, read as the reverse complement.
GCCATAGGCCAAAGCAGTTTCTTTATTAATCAGTGATATTTAAAACATATTCACAGCATACAGAGGGAAGTCCCACATCAATATGTGCCATATGTGGAGGTCAGAGGTCAACTAGTTCACCCTACCACATGAGTCCTGGGGGTGAACTTGGGTCGTCAGTCTTGGTAGTAAGTACTCTTCCTTGCTGAGCCATCTTGCTAGCTATTTACTATGTTTTTGACTTAAAAAAAAATCCTGTTAAGGGAATGGAAAGATGGCTCAGTAGTAAAGAATACTTATTTCTCTTTCAGAGAACCTGGGTTTTGTTCCCAACACCTATATGGTGGTTTATAAACATCCATAATTCCAGTTCCAGGGGATTTGATGCCTTCTTCTGACCTCCAAAGTCATCAGGCACACACATGGTTCACATGTGTATATGCAGGCAAAACACTCACACACATAAATCTTAAAATTTGAAAACAATTTCTGTAAAACTCAGTGGTTCAAAATAAGAGTCTAGGGGTGGAGAGTTGACTCAGAGGTTAAGAGTACTTGATGCTCTTGCAGAGAGAGGACCCAGGTTCAATTGATGGCTCTGTAACTCCAGTTCTGGGTATCTGATGACCTCTTCTGGCTTCTGTGGGCACCAGGCACACATGTGGTACACAGATATAATGCAGGCAGAACACCCATATATATAATATAAAATAAGATAAAAATAAATAAATTTTTAAAAGAGTCTAGAGCTGTAAGCCCTAAGTTTATGTCAGCTTCTGTGCTTGTTGTCAGACTGTAGATAAGCTCCTTTTCTGTGTAGTATTTTTTCAACCATAAAATATGTGTAATAGTGGTGTTTGCTGAAGATTCAGTGAAGTAATGCATATAATGCGGCTATAATGGTTACTGGCATGTGCTAAGCAGTGTTAGCTGCTATTATTAGCGTTTTCATTTTTCTGTCATTGTTCAAATAACAGAGCATTTGAGGTCATTGTTTTCTGTGTTGTGATTGGTGATAGTTGCTTTGTCTTTTCACATCTCCATTTTTACCTCCAGCAACATCCTAAATCTTGGACTGTGCCAATTCTGAATCTCTACAGTAGACTCTCCTATTCACATGTTCCTCCTGCATGCTTGGCTATTGCCTTACAAATCCAGGGAGAGTTGAATCTGCATTTCAAATCTGTGATCCTTATGCTTAGGCAATCTGATTCTTGTTTAGAGTCTACTAAGACCTCTCTGGTGCAGATCCCAAACCTAACAGATGTGGCAAAGTAATTTTGTAGTTAGTGACTGGAGGCTATAATCATGTCCTTTCTTGAAAGATGAGTCTTTGCTGTTCAGTGCTGAGGAACACTACTGTGGTAGAATTGTTTTTGCTTTCTTCCATCTTTATCTGGAACTGAATACATGTTTAGAAACAAGCAGTTGCTGTTCAAGTGGCAATGTGATCTTTTAGATGTACAGCTGGCAAGTTGCCCACCTGGTGAATAGCTATGAACTCCACTAGGTTAATTCTACACTGAGCTTTTAGGACTGGAAGTTGCAGGTGATCTCTTGAACTCTTTGATATTGGCCTATCTTTTCTTTGAAACTATGAAAAATTATATGAATACCTTTTAAATTAAATATCCTACACACACACACACACACACACACACAGAGAGAGAGAGAGAGAGAGAGAGAGAGAGAGAGAGAGAGAGAGAGAGAGAGAGAGAGAGACAGAGACAGAGACAGAGACAGAGAGAGAGACATTGTGTGGTATTTTTCTTGAAAGAGTCAAGAAACCTTTGTTATGACGATTACTCCATTAGAATTTGGGTTTCAACACTGGTGGAAAATTAAATTGAGCTCCTGTGATTGTAAGTTTCGCCATTCACAGTCCTCCAACCTCCCAGGGTAAAGTTGTATCCCCCAACTCACAAGAACTGAATAGCTTTATCTAGCAGGGTCTTCCTGGCTTTGGCAGTGGAGTAGTACAAAGGCCACATTGAGCATAGCTACTGGGGAAACCTTTTTCCTTTTCTGGCCTGTAAATGCTGTTCTGTCTCTGAAAAGCCCTGACATCAGCTCTTGGAAAAATCCAAATACTCGTCTTGGAAGAGGACAGAAACACTTGCCTGGACAGTGACTAATGGCTGTGTTACAGTTTCAAGTTACCAGACATCTCTTAGCATATAATATACTTGAAAATCTTTATAAAAAAGTTATATCTTTAAATTTAGTATTCTCTCCCCCCCCCATTGCTAATTTCTTCTTAATACTTAGTTTTGAATAACAGTCTACCTTCAGTGTAGACCAAGCTGGGCATAGTGACTCACCTGTGATCCCAGCACTTGGGTGGCTTAGGTAGGAGGATCACCATGTGGCCATCCTGGGATACATAGTGTTCTGGGCCAACCTGGGCTATAGAGTGAGAACCCTATAATTCAGAGTTCTTTCTTGAGGGACTAGGAAAAGTATCAACATTGTAAACTTTGTGTGTTTTATTTCTACCTATTAAGCGCTTCTTAGGTATTTGATAATTTGGGGGTGAAATGCACTGTTACTGTAAGCATAAACTACACTTGACTTTCTTAGTATTCTTTTTGTAGAATGTGAAGTTTTATCACTGTTTCTTAATATTTTAAGGACCAGAGAAACAGCTGCCTTTTATTTTATTAGTTAAAGTAACTTATTTGTTAATTTTTTTTAGTTTTTATATAATGTTTTTATTTCTGATTTGGGAATTCCATGCATGTATATAATGTATTTTAAGCATATCCACCCCCATTTTCCTGTTTAGTTTTTGAGGACAGAGTTTTGCTATACATCCCAGGCTGGCTTTGAATTTAAGGCAATCTTGTATCTTCAGCCTTTTCTTAGTTGCTGGGATTATAGGTGTTTGCTACCATGCCTAACTCTAGTGTTCTTTTAAACATAAATCAGATTGGAATTAAAACTTTCTCGTCTTACATTATGAATAAGTTTCTTTTTTATAACTTTATTTTTATTTTATGTTTATTAGTGTATTGCCTGCATGTATGTCTGTGTGAGGGTGCCTGTCAGAAGCCCTGGAACTGGAGTTCCAGACAGGTACAAGCAGCAGGGTGCCAGGAATTGAACCCAGGTCTTTTGGAAGAGCAGACAGTGCTCTCAACTGCTGAACCATCTCTCTAGCCCCCGTGAATAAATTTCTTACATTTTTGGCTTCTGTCTATGTTTATGTCATCTCAGTACTACTTTCTGGGCCATTCTCCACCCTCAGGTCACAGTAGACATTGTAGTTCTCAAATACACTAAGTTGATTATCCTTGCAGACCTTTATCCTAGTTATTTTTATTATCCTTGACTAGTTCTGGGCCCTAGATCATCTCATGGCTTCCACGCTTACCTTACTATCTTAGGTTACATACCTTCAAGGTCTTTGAATACATTGAATGACTCCATTTAGTCACAGTCACATACCAGTGGGAGAGGGAAGATATGCCACATGGTTCTCTCTTAAGAGGAAAAAAGTATCTTTCATTTGTACTTCCTGTGGACATAATTTCTCTTTTCATTGCTCTGTCTATGCCAGTCAGCTCTCTCACCATTAGGCCAAAAGGTTGTTGTTACAGCTAAATCTGCTGTTCTTTGGTCACTGTTCTTTGAGGGGAGTAGTAAACCATTGAATTAAATTTTTTATAAGGAAGACTATATTTCCTAGGGTCAAGAATAGCTTATGTCCTCTGTTCTCAGTGAAAATTTATTGAATAAATAAATTTGTGTAGAAAACATGTCATATTCTTAAGTATATTCTCAGAACTATGCTTGTTAATTAGTCTATAAAATCAAATACATGGAACAGTTCTTCAAATAATTTTTTAATTGTTTTTGTTGCGCTGAAAAGTTTTCTCTGCTCCCCTCCCTTCATTCTCTCTCCCCTTCTTCCCTCTTTCATGACCTCCATGCTCCCAATTTACTCAGGAGATCTTGTCTTTTTCTCCTCCCTATATAGATAGATCCTCCTGTGTCTGTCTTAGGGTCCTCTTTGCTCTTTGGTTTCTCTGGGGTTATGGACGGAATGTGTGCTGATTTTTCTTTGCTTTATGTCTAAAAGACATACGTCTTTTATGAGTGAATACGTATTATATTTGTCTTTCTGGGCCTGGGCCACCTCACTCACTGTGTTTTTTTTTTCTAGATCCATCCATTTGCCTGCAAATTTTAAGATGTCATTATTTTTGCTGCTGTGCAGTACTGCATTGTGTAAATGTACCACATTCTCTTTATCCATTCTTTGGTTGAGCAGCGTCTAGTTTGTTTCCAGGATCTGACTATGACACACCATGCTGCTGTGCACATAGTTGAGCACATGTCCTTGTGGTATGACTGAGTGTCTTTTGGGTATATACCCAACAGTGGTATTGCTGGGTCTTGAGGTAGATTGTTTTCTAATTTTCTGAGAAATCGCCATACTGAAATCCAAAGAGGCTGTACCAGTTTGCACTCCCACCAGCAATGAAGGAGTGTTCCTCTTACCCCACATCCTTTCCAGCATAAGCTCCCATCAAGTGTTTTGATCTTGACCATTCTTACAGGTATAAGGGGGAATCTCAGAGTTATTTTGATTTGCATTTCTCTGATGGCTAAGAATGTTGAACATTTCCTTAAGTGTCTTTCAGCTATTTGAGATTCATTTGTTGAGAGTTCTCTGTTCAGGTCTGTATCCCATTTTTAAAATTTGGATTATTTGTTTTTTTGATGTCAAGTTTATTGAATTCTTTGTATATTTTGGAGATTAGTCTTCTGTCCAATGTGAGGTTGGTGAAGATCTTCTCCCAATCTGTAGGCTGCTGTTTTATCTTGTTGACCATGTCCTTTGCTTTTCAGAAGCTTCTCAGTTTCAGGAGATCCCATTTATAAATTGTTGCTCTCAGTGTCTGTGCTACTGGGGTTATGTTTAGGAAGTTGTCTCTTGTGCCAGTCCATTCAAGTGTACTTTCCCACTTTCTCTTCTATTAGGTTCAGTGTGATTGGTTTTATGTTGAGGTCTTTGATCCATTTGGACTTGAGTTTTGTGCATGGTGATAGATATGGGTCTATTTTAATTCTTCTGCATGTTGATATCCAGTTATGCCAGCACCATTCGTTGAATTTGTTTTCTTTTTTCCATTTTATACTTTTAGCTTCTTTGTCAAAGATCAGGTGTTTGTAGATGTGTGGATTGATATCTGGGTCTTTGATTAGATTTCATTGGTGCTTCTGTCTGTTTTTATGCCAATACCAGGCTGTTTTCATTACTATAGCACTATAGTAGAGTTTCAATTCAGGGCTGGTAATGCCTCCAGAAGTTCCTTTATTGTACAGGGTTGCTTTGGCTATCCTATTTTTTTTTCTTGTATTAAGTTGAGTATTGTTCTTTTGAGGTTTGTGAAGAATTTTGCTGGAATTTTGCTTAGCATTGCATTGAATCTGTAGATTGCTTTTGATAAGATTGTCATTTTTATTATGTTAATTCTACCTACCCAAGAACATTGGAGATCTTTCCATTTTCTGGTGTCTTCAATTTTTTCTTCAAAGATTTAAAGTTCTTGTCATATAGGTCTTTCACTTGTTTGGTTAGAGTTACTCCAAGATTTTGTTATTTGTGGCTATTGTGAAGGGTGATGTTTCTCTGATTTCTTTCTCAGCTGTGTATCATCTGTATAAAGGATGGCTACTGTTTTTTTTTTTTTTTTTAGTTAATCTTGTATCCTGCTACATTACTGAAGTTGTTTGTGAGTTGTAAGAGTTTTCTGGTAGAATTTTTGGAATCACTTTGTAAACTATCATCATATCATCAGCAAATAGTGAGTGTTTGACGTCTTCTTTTCCAATTTGTAGCCTCTTGGTCTCGTTTTGTTGTCTTATTGCTCTAGCTAGAACTTCTCCAAATAATTTAAAGTATGGGAAGAGATGAATTAACAAAATATTAAAATTATTCTAAGTCAGCTAATTGGTTTAAATAATGTAATCCAATAGAAGGAAGAGACTGTAGGAAACAACAGCTGAGAAACCCAATAGGATGATGAATCGGCCTATGTCAGCAACCTAAAAAAAAATGCCAATTAGAATCAATATGGTAAGGTATGCCTGTAATTCTAGCATTGGGTAGGCTCAGGTGGGTGGATCATGAATTTCAGATCAACATGGGCTACTGAGTAAGACTCTATCTATAAAATAAAAGTTGGTTTAAGACTGTAGCTCAGTGATACAGTGCTTGGTCAACATGTTCAATCTTACCATAAAGAAAACCAATTAAGGCAGAAGTCTTCAGATTAAATGAAAGACCAAACCCAACTGTGTGCTGGCTTTAGGAAGCACATCTTAAGCTGGGCGATGGTGGTGCATACCTTTAATTGCAACACTTGGGAGTCTGAGGCAGGTGGATCTCTGAGTTCGAGTCCAACCTAGTCTACAAAACGAATTCCCAGACAGAGTATTACACAGAGAAACTGTCTGGAAAAGGAAGGAAGGAAGGAAGGAAGGAAGGAAGGAAGGAAGGATCTTAAAAATAAAGACATTTTGAGGTAAAGGCACACTGTGATAACATTAATCAATAGAAAGCAGAAGTGACTACATTAATATCGTTGTAAAGTAGATTTACAAACATAGACTATTACTAGTGGTTAAGAAGCCCTTCTTCCTCATGTGTTTAGGTTCATACTGGTGACACAATGTGTTTTTGTGTGTGTGGGAACTGAAGGTAAACCCTGTGCGCTTTTTATTTTCCATCTACTTTTTCTTTTGAGACAAGGTCTCTTATTGGTGTGGAACTAGCCAAGTAGTCTAGACTTACTGGTTGGTGAGTCCCGGAAAACTGCCTTTCTCTACCATTTGCAGTGTTGGGACTGCAGGTGTCGCCAGGCTTTACTTTTTCATCCAGGTCCTCATGCTTTTGTGGTAAGCAGTTTATGGATGCGCTATCTCCCTACTTCCTTGTTCCTCTAACCTCCCTTTTTTAATGAGATAGTCTCACGTAGCCAAGGCTGGCCTTGAACTCATTATATAGTCAAAAATAGCCCTGAACTCCTGATCCTTCTATTTTTGCCTCCTGAGTGTTGGCATTACTGATGTGAACTATTATTTTGGACTTAAGAAAATCATTTTAGGGCTGGAGAGATGGCTCAGCGGTTAAGAGCACTAACTCTTCTTCTAGAGGTCCTGAATTCAATTCCCAGCAACCACATGGTGGCTCACAACTATCTATAATGAAATCTGGTGCCCTCTTCTGGGGTGCAGGTACACATGCAGGCAGAATACTGTATATGTAATAAATAAATAATCTTTAAAAAAAAAAGAAAATCATTTTATAAGGATAAAAGGATCAATTTAAAAATAACATAGCCTAGTTAAGTTTTATTCACCTGTTATCTCAGTTAATTGAGAGGCTGAGTTCAGACTGGGTGATTTAGAGAGACTGTCTTAAAATTTAAAAATTAAATTAAAAAGAATAGAGGCATATTTCAGTTGGAGATTACTTGCGTAGCTTGTAAAGCTTTGTAAAGTTCTCAGGACCTTATAAAAACCAAAACTAGGAAAAATGCTCCCTCCATTTATAAGTGTTTGTGCATCAATAAAAGAGCTTCAAAATTCATGACAAATGAACGACATAAACTAAAGGACACGCATACAGATCCATAGTCATTGTCATGATAATGATTCAGTATTCTGTCAATGATTGGTCAAAATAAACTCAGTATGGGTGTAGAATACTTAACACTATTGGTCAGTTTATTTGTTTGCATTTATTGGTAATACTACAGATAACAGCTTGATGCATCTGTCTTGTATGTGCATGTGGAGCATTTGTGAAGGTAGACTGTGTTTCAGTTTATAGGTACAGTAAAGTGAATGGCTGCCAGTCATACAGAGTTTGCTATCTGATCACGTGAAGTGAGGTAGAAATGAATAAAAGAAAGATCTCAAATCTCCAAATATTTGGAGATGAAATAGCACAATTCTAAATATCTCATGGGTCAAAGAAGAAACCAAGAGGGACATGAGAGGTATTTTGAATTGAAAGAAAAAGTAAACACAACACACCAGAATTTGGAGGATGACTTTGAAGCATTACTTAGAGCTTTGTGGATATTAAAGATGTGTTAGAAAAGAAGAAACGTTTAAAACCAATAGTATCAACTTCCGTTTTAAGAAACTAGAAAACAACTAGACAAAGAAGAGCTAACCAAATTCAAAGCAAGTAGAGAAGAAAAATAATGAAGATCCAAGCAAGGGTCAGTGAAGGATAAAACAACAGGTTAGTACCCCAGAAGCTGGTTCTGAGATTACTAAAATGCTACCATTAGCTATGTAGCTTAAGTAGCTGCAAGGTAATGGAATAGAGAGATGAGACAAACATTACCAATACCAGGCTTGAAAGGGACACCACTACAGGTTGTACAGCTATTAAAACAACAGTAAGAACATTAGGAATAGCTTTATGCCAGGAAGTTCAATTTAAATGAAATGTGGTTTGGGCTTTTATACATGGTAATTATGTATATAATATGAAAGCATGTAACAATTTTACTACATAAAAAGGAGGAAAACATCTTTTTTTTTTTTTATCTGTATCTTTTATTCCCTGGCTTACAACATTTGAGTAGGAAAATGTTCTTATATTTTCCAGTGTGCTAAGGAGCCTGGAGTACCATATAGTGCCAGAAACAAAGAAATACTCAATACAGAAGGGAGGGGCATGTCAGAGTGATATAAGTGCCAACCGGAAAGAGCATTCAGTGACTTAAACTAGAGCAACTTGAACATGGAAATAAGTATTGCAGTATTGGATTTGATCTCAGAGTATAATAAACATACAGACCACACTGGTAGATGTGAGAACACAGAAACTCAGCTCTTCTAGAAAATTCCAGAACATGTAGATTCTTCTTTGTCTAGAAAATTGAGCTTAATGCCTTCAACTCCTAATAGGGGTTGGATTAAAACAAAACAAAACAAGACTTTAAAATTTTCAAACTTTTATTGTGTGTGTGTTGCGCGTGCATGTGAGAGAGAGAGAGAGCGCGAGCGCGAGAGCGAGCTCCTATGTGGAGATTGGAGAAGTTGGTTTTCTTCCATCTTAATGTGGGAAAGTGGGTTCTGGGAGTCAAACTCAAACTGTCAGGCTTGTGCTGCAGGGTCCTTTACAAGCCCCATGAGCCATCTTACCAACTCAGGTTGGATTTTTGATTTTTTTTTTTAAAGTGTAAAGTATGACAAGCTAATAGCAGTAGTGTTACAGGGAGAAACCTGTAAGATATCACCTTAACAAATGACCAAAGCTTGTCATTTGTATAACTCGTTATCAGCTTAACATGTTGGTAACCTGTACCCCTGATGAAGTAAAGAAATGCACTTTGTTAGGTGATAAATGGACATTTCACCTCCATATTCTTCCAAAAATAGCCAGTACATACATACATGGACAACTGTTTTTCAATGGCAGTCCAAAATCAATTCGGTAGAGGTAGTCTTTTCTGAAGTATACTAGAACAGTGAGCTGTCTATGTGAAAAAAGACAAACATTTGTCTGTAATGTCTCCTGTAAAAATTATAAACATAATGTATACCTAAAAGTAAAACAAATTTATCAAAGTATCAGAAGAAAATATAAAGCATTTGTAACTTGGGGTTAGGCAAAGATTTCTTGGAAGTTTGTGTAAAATGTCTGTAAAGACCCAGCTTCTAAGAGGCATGCTCAGAGAGACCAGGGCTTAGGAGTTTGGTATGTCTCTGAGGCACACACATTCAACACAAAACAAATGCAATGATTTCTTAAACTTTCCATCATTTCACCTTTAGTTCAGTCAAACTGAGACTCTCTTTGTACATAATTCTTTTCACAGACTTGTTAAGAAATTTTTATCATTTCCTCATTCCTGATATATTGATAGGGTTAGTAAAACACATTTTGTCTGAAAATGCTACTTCTTTGTTACCACTCTTTATCACTTACCAGTTTGTGTATCATCTAACCTGTGACTGCTGTTGTGTGCTTACTTCGTTTGTTTGTTTTGCCTAAAACAAGCAGGGATTCTCTCGCCCACATCCAGTCAGTCACTTAGGCAGCAAAGTAGTGCTCTCTGGTTATTTGCCTTATAAGATCTATTGTTAGAAAAGTCCCTGCTGCTGTGTCCTTTTCATTAAAGGTAGACATGAATGCATGGGATTAATGTAGCCAGAGGAGCAGTTGCCATTCCTTTTCTGTTTCTCCAGGATGCAGGCTAACTGCCTTTATCTCTAGTCTAAACTCCCATTTGGATTCCTTCCTGTTAATGAGTTCATCCTGAAATTACAAGGGGGAGTTTTTGCTTGGAGTTAAGTGTGTATTGTTAGTCTTGTCACTGTACTGAAAAACTGTACCTAGCCTGAATATTTATAAAGGAACTAAATTCAGTAGCCATATTATAGAACAGATACTTTGAAATAATTATGTTGTAGGATTCAGTTTTCAGTAATGAAAAAAAAAAGAATTTAGAATTCTCCTTTTCAGATTTTCATCTATTTGGAGGCTCTATCTGAAACAAAAGCCAAGCCATTCTAATTATGAGGAGCTTAGAGTTCTTCCCCTCTCTTCATTCATGATAGACCTCGTATGAACTCTGAGGGTCTTAGGTTAAAGTCAGTGCTGTAATGAAATGTTAATGATGTAAAATATGCTATGTTTGTTGACTGAGTTTTCTGTCCCACCTGGTCCCGCAGTCATTCAGCTCCAAAGAAATACACAGAGGTCTACATTAATTAATAAACTGATTGGCCTATTAGTTCAGGCTTCTTGTTAATTCTTACATCTTACATTAACCCATTATTCTTATCTGTGTTAGCCACGTGGCTTTTTTGATGAGGCAGTCACATCTTGTTTACTCTATGTCTGGCTTCCTCTGTGTCTGGGTGATGACTGCAGACTGAAACTTCTCTCTTCCCAGAATTCTCCTGTTCTTATCCTGCCTATACTTCCTGCCTGGTTGCCCCACCTGTATTTCCTGCCTGGTTACTGGCCAGTTAGCATTTTATTAAAATATCATTGACAGGGTACAGACCATTGTCCAACAGCAGTTCCCCCCCTTTTTTTTCAAAACAAGAACTCTGAATTGAATCTTGCTTGTTTAGCTTTCTTCCTGACCATTATCCATACAATTTATAACTAACACTCTAAACAAAGACAAACATCCATAATCTATATTATGGGAATGTGGGTGTAGTTTTCCAGACTATTTCTGACTGGAGGTGCTGATAATCTTATGGGGACCTAAAGAAAATTTAAGATTATGGTCAAGTTCTGACTGGCTTATTCTGTGAGGCTTGATCATCTCAGGCAGCAGTCTTGAAACTGTTCTGGATGCAGAACTCAGAGGAAACTCCAATAGAGGTCCTCTGAAATGTTGGATCATCTGGACCATCTGCTCCTATTGGGGATTCTTCAGGGGAGACTTTCTTGGTCAAACCTAATTTTTCTTAGCCCAGAATGAATCCACAGCTCCTCATTTCCTGTGGAAACAAAAGCAAAACCTCTTCTTGAAAGTAACATACATTTTGACTTAAATTTTGAAGTAAAAGCATTTAAATATATATATGCTGTATTAATCCAGCAGCATTTGTAATCAGATGACTTTTAGCAGCTGTTGTTCCTTCCTCAGCCATTAAACCATTTAAAGACAACACAATAACATATAGTATCCAGACTCTCTGTGTATTTTCCTTCTTTTCATGGCTTTATTTTAAACTCTTTCTTTTATTTTTATTTTTAATTTTTGACTTTTTGAGATAGGGTTTCTCTGTGTATCTTTGGCTGTCCTGGAACTCCCTCTGTAGACCAGGCTGTCCTTGAACTCACAGAGATCAGCCTGCCTTTGCCTCCCAAGTGCTGGGATTAAAGGTGTGTGCTACAACACCTTGAACTCAAAGAGATCCCTTTGCCTCTGCTTCCCCAAGTGCTGGGATTAAAGGTGTGTGCCACCACATCCAAACTTTTTATTTTTTTTTCTTTTTTTTCCCCCAAGCCCACATATTTCTTTAAATACACTGTAAACCATTTAAAGGTTCTCTTCTTCTTTGAATCTATCTCTATTGTATATATCTCTTTTTTTGAGCACATGAGTCTTTAATTTGCTAAGTGATGTGGCTAGAATGTCTTATTTGTTTGCTTAGAGAGTGAGTCTGCCAGTGGTTCCCAGGCAGGTCTTAAATTCCTGGGTCAGATGATCCAAGTCAGCCTCCCAATTAGCTGGGATTATAGTGGCATGTGCAACCATGCCCATTTTGATGTTTTACTAAGTGAAAGTTACCAGGTGGTATGTTTAGTATGCATTAATTTTCATAAAAGAGTTTTGTATTATATGTAGAAATCCATGTAGAGAGCAAAAGAAATCATTCTGTTACAGAGAAGAGAGTCTTTGCTTCATAGGAGGCTTCACGTTTTGGAAAGATCTCATTTCTAACTCACTTGGGAGTGAAGTTCTCTTGATTGTTATTTAATATTGATATGTAATATAATAATTTGTTTAGTAATATTAGCATTGTAGTCTTATGTATAAAGTGTATTAGAATAAGTTTCATTTTTAGTAGCTAAGAGAGAGAAAATAGAATTAATGGTCTATGAATTTTAAATGTCTTTCTCTTAAAGGATTATCAGGTGACACAAGAACATTTACCCCTTGGTTGTCCTTTTGGGATTACTTGTTTTCTAGAACAGTGTCCTCTTGATTCAGAATCCTTTTCCATTTATCACTGTCTTTTTTTTTTTTTGAAAAGTTTTTTTTTTAAATCTCTACTGAGCTATACATTTTTTTTCCACTCCCTTCTTCCCCACTTCCCTTCTCCCCTCTCTTGTGACCCTGATGCTCCCAAATTTGCTCAGGGGATCTTGTCTTTTTCACCTTCCTATGTAGATCCATGTATGTCACTTTGCTGTCTAAGTTCTCTGGGGTTGTGGCCTGTAGGCTGATTTTTTCTTGTTTTATGTCTAAAAGTCACTTATGAGTGAATACATATTATATTTGTCTTTCTGGGCCTGGGTTACCTCACTCATTTTTTCTGGATCCATTCATTTGTCTGCAAATTTCAAGATGTCATTATTCTTTATTGCTGTGTAGTACTCCATTATGCAAATATGCCACATTTTCTATGCAAATATACCACATTTTCTTTATCCATTCTTTGGTTGAGAGACATCTAGTTTGTTTCCAGGATCTGACTATGACACACCATGCTGCTGTGCACATAGTTGAGCACATGTCCTTGTGGTATGACTGAGTGTCTTTTAGGTATATACCCAACAGTGGTATTGCTGGGTCTTGAGGTAGATTGTTTTCTAGTTTTTTGAGAATCGCCATACCGATTTCTAAAGTGGCTGTACAAGCTTGCCCTCCCACCAGCAATGGAGGCGTATTCCCCTAACCCCACATCCTTTCCAGTGTAAACTGTCATCAGTATGACTCTCTTTATGTTAACATGTGATATATGTTAGCATGTGTGGAGATTTGTAGATGCTTTGACTCTTTCTGTGGATCAGTTTGATTTAATTAAGGGGTGAAGTGACTTTTTAATTAAACTTGTCTATTAGGGTTTGTTTGGAAACCAAACTGCTTCTATGATAAATGAATTGCAGTTATTCACCAAGAAGCCTCTCTGGCTAGGGGTATAGTATATAGGCCTCTTATACCCAGCATGATAGAGGCCATAGCAGAAGAATCACGGGTTTGAGGACAGCCTGGGTTGTGTAAGGTGACTCTGTCTCAACTCTCCCACCCTCAAAGAAATCAACCAAACAGAAAAATCAACCCACTTCCTCTTCTAAAGACAGTGTCTTACTCTGTAGCCCAGGCTGGCCCAAGACTTGTTATGTGGTCCACACTAGCTTTGTATTTGGAACTGCCTTGACTCTGCCTCCGAAGCTGAAGCCTTGTGCTGCCATGCCTAGCTATAATATTTCTTTAAAAGAAGACAGCCAGGGGGAAACACTTGGTTCTTTGAGCTTCAGAACCCAGAAGAACAAAGCAAAACCAAACTTATCCTTTTGTTTTCTACTTGAGGAACATATTTTTAGTAGCTAATAATACTCCAAAGGTATTTCCCCCCCAAATTACTGTTATAAAAGCTAAAAATAAATGAGAATGAGATTGAAAGAACAGGTTGAAAAACAGAGCGGGACCTCTGACCCCGTTGTTGTCTTGCTTTGGGAAAGTTAGTATAAGAGTGTAATGCCTTCGTGCAGTCAGTAGCTGTGATAATAGGATCTTTATAAGGTAAACTAATGACAAATATTTGTTCTTGTTTTCCCTTTGTTTCAGGTTTCCCCTCAAAAAACCTATAAGGTAAGTTGTTCAGTTTCTTTTATACGGAAGTTGGAGTTAGACTTTAATTAGAAGCATTCCTTTGAAATGATGGGGATTTTTGTGGTTTTTGAGAGCGTGGATTTAAGTAGTACAAACTTTCATAATGCTTCACAGATTTCAAATACAACAGGTGTTGCATATTTTTTCTGGAACACAGCCTTGTTTTGATAATATTTTCAATGTTTTTAATATAAGCATTTTAAAAGTTTATTCAAATTGACACTTTAAGGTCACTCCCTATGAAGAAATTTAATTTTAAAGCCTGTGACTGTTTTGAATTGTGAGTTGCTCGGGGAGGTGAAAATGGATCGCTAGTTTGGGTATGTGTTGTCACTGGAGTGCCTCTTGCTTCCTTTAATGAACTTTGGCACTGATTTAGTTTCAATTATTTTAAGACAATAATGGGAAAAATACTGAAAAGACTCAGATTTGTTTGTGCCTGTGGCTGTTGCACACACTGTGAGCCACCATGTGGTTGCTGGGAATTGAGCTCAGGACTGCAGAGCCGTCTATCCAGCCCTGTGCTGAATTCTTTGAGGCAATGTTTTCTGGTTGTTAAAAGGAACTGTAAAAATCAGTAAACTGTAGGCTGTTATTCTTAAGAATAAAATTAATGATAAATACTGCTACTACTTGAGGACCTTTCATAATCAAGAAAATAGATTGTGTAGTATATATGGCATAGGTGGAATTGTAAAGATCTTTGAAAAAATAATATAGAGACTATGCTATTATAAGACAAACTTAGTGTTTAGTTTTTTTGTTTGTGTGGGGCTGAGAAGATGTTTCAGTGGTTTAAAGGGGCTTGCTGCTCTTGTAGAGGATCAGATTTTGGTCTCCATCACCCACATTGGCCAAATACCAATTGCAAGAGACCTAATACTTTCTTCTGACTTTCATAGGTACCTGCATACACATGTGCAAATAAACACACACACACACACGCCATAAAAATATACATTTGTATAGTTTTTTTACATGAATTTTTATTGTTATGCTTTATTTTACAGTAAATATTTTATTTTTTTTAACTTAGGCATGGAAGTATTTTGAATCGAGAGTCACCAACAGATAAGAAACAGAAAGTTGAACGCAGTACATCCCATGATTTTGACCCCACAGGTAAAAATACTCTTGTTTTTCCAAAGAATAGTGAAATTCCGAATCATACAATTTAAGTGAATTGAAGCATTCAGGTGTGGTTGTTTCTACCCCTCGGTCATGCCCTGCAATTATATAATATTGCTGCAATCTACAGGAATGAATGCATGTTGAACTCAACATTGTAGATGCCACAGAGGAAGCATCATTGTAGGAATCATGAAAGTCATAGAAATAGTGGTGTAATGATTGGAGATTGAGGGTACACCGAAGTCTTAGAGTCAAGATGAGTCATGGCATAAGTACTACTCGTGTGTCATAAAATGAAGGATTTTAACATCTGGGAACTTGTGCATTCTTTTAGAATTCAGGTGTTATTGTTGTGAATTATGTAGCTGCGTTGCAACTTGAAAAAATTATAATTACCACATTTTGAATAAGCAAATTAATAGAAATCCCTTTATCTCATCTTTCCTACCCACCATTTTTTGGTTTTTTTTTTTTTTTTTTTTGTTTGTGTTTGTTTGTTTTTAATTTTTGAGACAGGGTTTCTTTGTGTATCTTGGAACTTGTTCTGTAGACTAGGCTGGCTTCGAACTTAAAGATCGACCTCACCTGCCTCGATTGCTGGGACTAAAGGCATGCACCATCACTGCTCGACTTGTAATGTTTTTGTTTTTTGAGACAGTCTTCTTCTGTAGGCCAGGCAGGCCTTAAATTTATGATCTTCCTGCTTCAGCCACCCTAGGCATGTGTCACGGTGCCTAGCAGAAATCCTTCCTTTTCTTCAAGTGTTCCGAACTCAGTGGTTTCACAGCCTCCATCATGCTGAGTTTTCCTAGAATTTTCATGTTAGCCAACGTAATTTATATTCTTTTTTTTTCCCCTTTGGTTTTTCAAGATAGGATTTTCCCTATGTAACAGCCCTAACTGTCCTGGAACTAACTCTTGTAGATCAGGCCAGCCTCAAGCTCATAGAGATCTGCCTGCTTCTGACTCCCGAGTGCTGGAATTAAAGGCATGCGCCATCACCGCCTGGCCCATAATTAATATCCTTAATATTATACCCGACATTGAATTCTCCTGTTTTTATTTTCTTTCTCCTTGTAATCTTAGTGTTTGGTTTTTCTATTTGAAATTTATTTGTTCTTTGAGCATATATTATTTTATTTAGTTGCATGTCCCTGTGGCAAAAGATAAACAGTACACCATTCTGAGATGCATAAATATGTTTCT
Source organism: Alexandromys fortis (assembly GCF_014885135.2). Lineage (NCBI taxonomy): Eukaryota > Metazoa > Chordata > Mammalia > Rodentia > Cricetidae > Alexandromys > Alexandromys fortis. The sequence goes on along the minus strand of NW_026068059.1, from coordinate 1,753,003 downwards.
TAAAGAATTCTTACTATTACCAGTCACGGTAGCACATGCCTCTAGTCTCAGTACTCAGGAGGCAGAGACAGGCTGCTCTCTATGAATTTGAGGCCATTCTGGTCTACAAGGCAAGTTCTACACAGAGAAACCCTGTCTCAAAAGGCAAAAAAAATTGGGCTGGAGAGATGGCTCAGTGGTTAAGAGCATTGCCTGCTCTTCCAAAGGTCCTGAGTTCAATTCCCAGCAACCACATGGTGGCTCACAACCATCTGTAATGGGGTCTGGTGCCCTCTTCTGGCCTGCAGGCATACACATGGACAGAATATTGTATACATAATAAATAAATAAATAAAAAAAGGCAAAAAAATTTTTTTTACTTAGAAATATTAATTTTAAATATTTAATAGAATGTTGATGTTTTGTGTGAATAATTGAAATAGTTCATGTGTTTTAGCATAGTTTTCTTAATTTTGAAAAAATATTGTAAAAAAATTTGTCTAAGAAGGGAAAACTAAGAAGTAAGTAATGAATTATTTGCTTTACATCTTGGGTAGTAGTAAAGAAATTAATCGTTATTTTAGGTGGCTTTTGTGGTGAGAGTAGTAACATGTCAGAGATCTCCATGGAAGCTCTGTGCTTCTCATGCCCAGATTCCAGGTCATGGGCTCAGAGGCTTATAGTTATTTCTATAGCCAGTTATTGTCTTTAATAATGGTCACAATTTCTTCCCCAATTCATGAAACTGTCATGATCCTTTTAGTCTTGTTAAATATATTCTGTACACTTGTCTATGAGACACCCATTTCCAAAGACAGATCTATCTAAGAGGCACCATACTTCATGGTGAACTGAGTATAGCTTGAAGTGCTTTTGCCAACTCTACAATTATCAGATGAGATATTGTGTAGACTATTCATGTGTTGTTTTGTTTGTATTTTTTTATTCACTGTCTTTTCTTCCATAATCTGTAAATATGTCATTACCTGTGCTGTTCATGACTGACTTCTAAGTTCTATCACCTGTGATGTTCATACTTCATGTTTGCACGATTTAACTTGATCATGACTCATTCTTTTATTCCCCATAAAGTTTCCCCCTTCCATTGGTCTCCATATTTTCTATATCTCTCCTTTTCTCCCGCTCTTGTGCAGATAGTTCCTCCAAGAAGACAAAGTCTAGTTCAGAGGAAAGTAGATCCGAGATCTATGGTAAGCTGATGTAGCTAATACGGCCTTGCACCTTTGCAGCTTGCTTCATTCTGTCTCATTTTGTTTTGGTAACTGCAGCCTTTCTTGTCTGCTCTGCATGGCATGATCTTCTGCAGGGAAAGGGAGCCTGGGGTTCGATGTGGCTGTAATATGGAAGCTTAAGATGATATGAAACTAACATGATAGGTTAAGAATAGGCCGTGTTCCCCATTTCCCCCTTGTTTATCTTAGGAAAATGGGGTCAGGAGCCTTTGAATAGCGTGGATGGGTTTTTGAATTATTGCCAGCCTCTCTGGTCTCATTCACAGGTTTTGAATTATGTAGAATTTAAGCAACTCAGTCATTTCTTATAAGAAGAGTTCTGACATTATTTAAATGTGTTAGCAGTTCTTTGAAGTTTTTGTTTTATCTTTTATTTATAATTTTTAATTGTTTTATCACCTGGAAAAGTCATCCGTATAAAATGTATCTCTAATTGCAAAAAATATTAAGTATTTTATTTTTAGGCTTAAAACATGTGTTCCTTCTTTCTGAAAGTTTTCCTGTTAAAAACATAAAGAGTAAGTCTAACCTGAATGATGAGTGAACACAATGAAAATCCAAGTGTTTCCAGACTCTGTCCTGCTGTCCTAAATACAGCAAACCATTAAGAAGTTCATGTAGATCTTTCCTCTTTGTTTTTTGAAGCTCATTGGAGCAGGGTTTTATTGTGCAGCCTCAGGCTGCTCTGGAACACTCTTTGTAGTTCAGCTCACCTCAGTCTTGCTGTGTCCTCCTGCCACTGCTTTCTGAGCACTGGGATGATGGTGGCCTGCACCATCCCTAGTTAGGTTGTTAAGGGAAGTAAGTAGGTAAGGCATTATCTGGAACAAAACTCTGAAAATCCTCTATGGAAGACTAAGCAGATGAAGTCTTCTCTAACAGAGCCAAAATCTGTTGGGTGGAAGTTTACTTAGGTGTATTTGTTTCTTACTTGACCCTATATGAGGAACAAAAGGAAGGAATTAATTGTTCATACTTCTTCGAGAATATTTGACAATTGATGCCTGCTGGCATTTGATACCACTTAGTGCTGTGAAACCTTAGTATTTGGTTTTGAAACAGTTAGTACTTTATGTTAGGTACCGCCAAGCTAAAGTAGTCTTTAAATATTCTGTGTTTCTGTTGTGAGATTCTTCCTGTACTTTTTCTTTGCTGAGGATTGTGAATGTCGTCTGTGTGTCTCGTCCTTCCCAGCAGCCTGTTTAGTGTTGCAGTTCACTTTGCTCACCAGTTTTCTAGGTCTTTGCAGTGTGTATAGGAGCTTGTTCGTGTTGCATGAGATTAATGATTTAGGAGTCTGACAGAAAATATCATGCCAATAATTTTCTTAGAGTGATAGGAGTTTTATACTAGTCCAGACACGCCGTTGCCAGGGGGAACAGAAGCGTTTTGAGTGGTGCTCAGGAAGTAGGGTGTGGCCTCTTAGTGCATTTGTCCCTTGAGAACCCTTGAAATTCCTTTTTTGATTGTTGTTGAAGGAACTGAACTATGACTCCTCAATAAAGATTCATTAGAGAGATGAGTTAATTAAGACAGCTGGCATACGAATGCTAGCCTCTCTTTGTGAATATGGTGTGTGCAGTTAGCTTAGGTGAAGAGTACACACTAGGGAGTCATGGAAAGACTGGAAATAGGGTATGACTTAAGTAGAGTCCCAGCAGCCAAGGGCATCCTGCTCAGTGAGGGTCTTGTTAGAAGCCCACTTCAAGCGGTGGAGAGTGTACATTCTCTTCTCTTGGGATCAAATTCTTTAGTTGGGTGCCCGGTATAGATGTCACTCATAATTTCAAACTCACTTTGCCATTCTTAGAGCTGCTTTGAGGGTTAGATTGACTTTGCCCATTTGAAGAGGAAAGCAAACTTTGTAAAACTCCAGTGTAGTTTGGTCAACATTCCATTGTTCTCCTGTACCTTTTGGAGTTCATTGCATGTGTATGGATATATTTTCTGAACTGTAACTTTAATATGCCCGATTTCTTATTGTATGTACATTTTTTTTTTAAAGATAGGTGCTCATATAGCCCTACATAGCCTTCAATTCCTGATCTCTGCAACCACCTCTTGAGTGCTGAACTTACAGGTCTACACCACCATCCTGGGATGTTGTTGCTGTGAGACAGTCTTTCTATGTGACTCTGGCTGGCCTTGAACTCAGTAGTAGTCCAGATTGACCTTAAGCTCAACACAACTTCTTGAGAATTGGGATTGAAGGCATATGTCTAATACTGTAATGACGAACTTGGTGGACTGCTATGGTGGTATGAGGGAATCTGTAAGAATAAGCTATGTCTTTTAAAAGCTGTCTTAAAATACTTGGGCTGCCATAGCAAAATACCATAGTCTGTGTGGCTTAGAAAATAGAAATTTTATTTTTTGAGCATTCTAGAAGCTGGAAGTTTGATATATAAGTGCTGCTGTAAGCTGGTGGGGTTGCAGATGACTGTTTTCTTATTCTCCTTTTACATGGACCTTCTGGATAGAGACTGAGATTCTGGTGTCTCTTCTCATTCTGTCATGAGAGTCTCACCCTCATCACCTCCTCTTACTCTGCCTACCTACAAAAGCCTGCCTGCAGATACTATCACTTTAGGAGGTAGGGTAGCAACATAAGTTTTGAGTGGAGACGAACATTTAGACCATACTAGAAGCAAACTGTTAGCACAAGTATCCCTTACCTGAACTGCTTGAGACCAGGTGTGTTTAGGATTTTGAAATACTTTCATATATACAGTGCATTTGTAGGGGTGGAATTGAAATCCTGGCATAAACTTTGCTTGTATTTCATACTATATATATACTATATATATACTAAATATATATAGTATATATATATACTAAATATATATATATTAAATATACATAGTTTGAAGGTAGTAGTTTTAGTAATTGTGAATGGTCTATTGAGGTTTATTGTGTGTAGTTAATGTGAAGCTTTTACTGTGATATTATGCTGGCATTCAAGATATTTCAGATTTTTGAAATATAGAATTCAAATTTTTGTATTAGGAATGATCAACCTGTGCCTGGATATGGTTTGTGTATTTCAGAGAGTAATTTTTAAATATTATGTGTTTCTCTCATTCAAGTTTCTTATATCTTTTAAAGGAAAACTCTTGGTTTGACTCTTGCTCCCACCAACTTATTATTTTCTCTGTCCTTCAGCTTTGCAAAGAACATTCCACCCGGCTAGCTTACACCTGAAACAATTACACAGAAATTGTATTCATTAAAACACTGCTTGGCCCATTAGCCAATAGTTTCTTATTGGCTAATTCTTACGTATTAATTTAACCCATTTCTATTAATCTGTGTATTGCCACGTGACTGTGGCTTACGGCAAGATTCTAACCAGCGTCCGTCTCAGGCAGAAGATCCATGTCTTCTCCCACTTTGCCCTTCTTCCCAGCATTCAGTTCTGTCTTCTCTGCCTACCTAAGTTCTGCCCTATCAGGAGCAAAGCAGTTTCTTTATTCATTAACCAATAAAAGCAAGATATGAACAGAAGAACCTTCTACACCATTTCCCCTTTTTTGTTTAAACAAAAAAGAAGGCTTTAACTTTAACAGTAAAATTACATATAACAAAACAGGTATCAAATAAGAATTACAGTTATAATACTTGTATTTACTTTATCTTTTATCATAACTAAGGAAAACTATAACTATAAATTCTTCAGCTCCACCAAAGACTCCAGAAGGATGTATTATTACCTAAGTAAACAGGAAGTACATTGTAAAAGCAACTTCCAAAACCCTAGAATTGACAGAGACATCTCACTGCCTGGACATCCACCCAAATTTTTTCTGTAGTGTTGGGGCATCCATCTTCATCCTACAGGCCCATAGTATCCAGCAGACTATTTCATGAAGCAGGAAATTTCAAAGACAGTTTTGCCTATATTGGCAGTTTGCCAGTCACTTTTTTCTGTATCCTGCAGAATGTCTCACAGACTCTTTTATGAAGCAGGAACCCCTAAGGATCATCTCACCTTTAGGCAAGTTTAGCAGTCATCTCTCTGTGGGTACTGTATGTCCAGTGAAGCAGTCCAGGCAAGAGCAGTTTCTTACCCAAATGGCTAGCAAACTCCATAAGGAGCCTCTTTGATGTCCATCTTCCTCTTGAAGTAGCTGGTGCTGTCACAAGCAGATGGGTCTCATTGTCATGAAAAGTCCAAGTTAGTAAAACAATTTAAATGCCATATTTTGTAGTCTCTGAAAGATATTAAGAATGCCTATCTGAAATATATCTATGCACATCTAGAAAATCTAACGACTACAAACTTGACTATTATAAATGATTATCTGTTAACCTATATTTTTTAATTGTACATTGCATTTTTAAATGAGCCACACAATTACAATACCTTAATCAAGATCAGAAATACATATATACATATAAAAATTGACCTTAAATTTGTATCAATAAATCAAGATTTATACCAATGCAAATTATTCATATCTATATCATATCCCCCTTTAAATGTAAAAGAACATTTATAGACAGTATTTGAGAATATGGGCGTAGATTTATCCATACTGCTCTGTGCTGATGGGGCGCTGTTAATGAGGTCTTTATGGTGTGTCCTGTGTACTAGTCATCTCAGTCAGCAGTTGAGTGAAGTCATATTTTGAGGGTGTTCACGGCGACCTTTCAGGAGGGCGTGGTCTATGAGACCATATTTGCCTGGAGGCCACCCACAGGTTCTTACCTTCTGTGAAAACAAAAGAAGAACCTCTTTTTCAAAGCAACATATCCTTAAACCCAAATTTGGAAGTCATGATAAGTTTAGAATATATATGCTGGTTTAGCTTAGCAGCCCATACAATGAAATGTCTCTCTGTACTTAGCTCCTTTACAGTCAAAAAATTTAAAGAAAACAGTAATATACAGAATCCAGGCTCTCTTCTTTTACTCTTTTCTTTTCTTCCTTGAAATCTGGCTTCTGAACTCACACTATCTTAAAGGTAAATCAAAATATCCTGTTTGAGAACCTGTTAGTGTTGTCTGCGTTCACACCTCCTCTCAACTATTCAGCAGTGCTGAAACCTTTTCTTGCTCTCTGGAACATTTCTTTGATCTGATTCTTTTCCTTTTGTTATTGTGTTGTCTGTTTATTTGATTGGCAGCTCACTTTAACCCTACAGGTTGTATGTGTGTGCATGTGTGTTTGTATCTCTGTTCTTGTGTGTATACACATGTGTGTTTTTGCCTGTTTTGTGCCGATGTATGTATACATTTGTGTTTGTGCCCATGATCCTGTGTGTGTGCATGTGTTTGGGATTAAAGACTCTGCTATCATGTCCAGCTTTAGATTCATAACTTTGTGCACCTCAATTTCATGTTGATTCTATAGCCTGTTTTGACCTGTCAAATTAATATTACTAAAATAATGGTTTTGTTATTCACTTACTAGGCAAGCACAGATGTATACTGTACATTGTTTCCAATTTATCATTCTGCTCTAATCTTCTGTTCACATCAGAGTACCAGGCTGCTTCCAGATGTTTATTTCCTGAGTATGTCCTGGTCTTCTTGTTTTGCTCAGTGCAATTCCTCTTGTCTTGAGTGTTTAGTTTTCCTTCTGCAGTTTCTGATACATCATTTTCATGCAGTTAGATAAGAGGAGTAAGTTTGAGATAGCAGTTGTCCTTCATGCCTTAGGAGGATGTGTTATATTCTTGAGCTGTAAAAAGAGTGAATTAAGTATTCTTACCAGAATAAGAACCATTTGAAGGAAAATTTTGATTAATTAGCTATATTTATCCATTCTGCAGTGTGTGTGTACTTCAGAACATTATATTATAGACAGAAAATAACACACAATTTTGTCAATTAAAAATTAAATACTGCTTCCCTCGCAATGCTTTTCTAGGATTGCCCAGCTACATTTGTTGTTTCTGAACACTGGCGTTTGGCTTTGTGTGGAGTTGCTTACATCTGTACTCATTGTTGCAAATCCCATAATGCCTGACTTGCTGGAAGTGAGTTTTTGAATGAACCATTGTTGAAATCAAGATGATGTATTTTAGTAGAGAGAATAGATGGAATAAAATCTAGACTCATCTTAATTGGCTCTTTTCTTCTCTTCCAAAAAACTTTAAAAGAGAAGAAAATGTAGTGTAGAAAAGGGATTTGTTTCTGGTGGGCATCTGAAAGAATGAAGTCAGTGTACTTGGAGCTTGAGGTTCCTCGTGTTGGCAGTTTTGTACATTTAGAAGGCAGAAGCTTCTTAATCAAAGGATTATCAGCGGTCTTACTCATAAAACACGTACGTCTGGCAGCAGTTTAAAACTGAGCTGTTTTTATTAGGTTGCACATGGTTTTTCTCCACACCCTTCCCTGCAGCTAATTCTTAAGAGGTGAGACTTAGAGAAGTTTGTTTGTTCATGCTATAAAATAAAAGGTGAAGAAAGACTAATGTTTGCTTTTTAAAGCAAATGTAGTATGGAAGGCTTAGCATATTGCCTTACATGTTTAACACTTCAGTTTCTTTAAATTTACTATCTGGCACTATAGTTGTAACCCTCTTTCAGGAATATATTTATAGTAGAACTTGAGCATATCTTCTCAGCAATTTTTGGACTTTTTACTGCTTTTTTTCCCCTGCAAAGCATTCCAGAGATTAAGTTTTTTTTTTTTTTTCACTTTCAATACTCTCATTGGTAGTTACCTGTTGAGTAAGATGCAGTTTTAGATGGGCATGGCAGTGTGCTCTTCTAAGCCCAGCAGAGGAGGACCACAGATAGTGAGTTCAAAGCCGACCTCCTGAGCCACCTAGCAAGATCTGTCTCAAAACAAGGAAGCAATAAGCAAAAAAAGTAATTTTTGTTTGTTTTGTTTTGTTTGAGATATGATTTCTCTGTGTAGCTGTGGCTGTCTTGGAACTTGCCTTGTAGACCAGGCTGGCCTGGAATTTACAGAGATGTGCTTCCCTAGTGCTGGGATTATAGCTGTGTGCTTCCAAAAGCAGTTTTTATGTTGGTTTTATGTCTATTGTTATATCAGAAAACTGTTCTTTGTTATTATGACAAAATACAACTTAGGAAAGGCTAATGTTTGTGTAAATTTGATAGAGCATCTTTGTGTCACTAAGTGAATAAGCCTGATCCCAGCTGATTAGCTTTGAGGTGAAAGCTCAAAATCAAGACAGGAAATAAAGAAAACTTTATCAGTAGAGGTATTATTAGTTAGGGACAGGTGGGCAATTAAGTTGTTGCTGGAGAGTTACCAGGCAGATCATTTATTACCATGCCCTTAAGTTGTTTTTCTACTGTGAATAATCTTCAGGGCTATGATTTTTCTTATTAAAAATTGTTGAGTGTTATTTAAATTTCCTTTGTGGAAAATAAATTCGGACTCAAATTTTATACTTTTTCAAAGATTTGAATTTGTTTTGTTTGTGTCTGTGTATGTACACACACGAGTGAGGGTGCCCACAGAGGCCAGAAGAGGGAATTGGACTTCTTGAAACTATGGTTACATGTGGTTGTGATAGGGATGCTAGGATTCAAGCTCTACTCTTCATGACTGAACAAGCATGCTTTACCTCTAAGCCATCTCCTCAGCCCCATAGTACATTAAAAAATTAGTGTGTGTTTTTTGTGTATGTGTATGTTTGCACACACATACATACACACTTTTACTAGCCAGGGTATTGAATGTGGAGATCAGAGGTTCAGTTTGTTATTGCCACAAATCTAATTGTGTGCAGATAACACATAGGATTGGACAGAATAGTACTGGTAATTTGGATTCAGCTGCTTCTGAATTGGCTGTATGGGTAAGACTTACTTACATTTTGCAGTGGCCTTTTTCTTACATATTAAAAAACACCAGCATCTCAGATTAGCAGTTAGAGATTTAGATGGGGAAAGTGCAGGGTATCTTATCCAGGGCTTCATGCCTGCTAAGTACATGGCCTTCCACTGAGCTAAATCCTCATCTTCAAAGGTACACAGAATCACCAAAGTGAGTAATATGAAAGAAATGGCAGAAGAGAAAGAAGTAGGATGTGTGGGCTGTTCTTCTTCTGCCTCTTTCTTGTCTATCTCTATCTATCTATCTATCTATCTATCTATCTATCTATCTATCTATCTATCTATCTTTCTATCATCTATCTAATCTTCTTTAGGTGTAGAATGGAAGAGCCAGGTGTAAGGGACACAGGCCTATGATTCCAGCACTGAAGAATTTTAAGTGGGAGACTATTTGTGCTGCATAGTGAGGTCTTATCTTAAAGAACAAAACGAACAAACAGTAAAAACAGCAGCAACACAAAACCAAAAGCAAACAACTCTAAAACCCAAACAAAAATTTAAAAAGGAAGTGTGTTAGGCAGAAGCCACTTAAAAGGGAGGAAGCGGACTTTGCCTTTCCACAGCATCCTGACATATCAGTCCTTAGCAGTCTGCTGGGGCTCTATGCATGTGTATAAAGTTGACTGTGCACAGTAGGCATTTTCTATGGGATCCTGACATACCAGACCTTAGCAGTCTGCTGGGGACCTAATCATGTTTATAAAGTTCACTGTGCACAGTAGGCACTTTTGTTTTCCCATGGCTGTTTATCTTCCCTTCTGAGCTTCTTTCCATCTAGAGACTCTTCTGCTTTTTGGAATTAATTACTTAATCAATTTTTAAAGAATTTCCTTTTTTACCAAGGTTCTGAAGCAGGTAGAACATCTCTACCCTTGGGACATGTAACAGTAGTAGAATAAAAACAAATACATGTCTATGTGAAGCAGTAATGAATTTTAGGAATAAACAGAGGGCGTAGTGGAAGTCTATAGACTCTGTCTTTTACCAGGATATCAGGAAAAACTTTTTGGTCGCGGTGTTTAGAGAAAGCTTTTAAGGCATTTGTTTCTTGGGGACTTCCTGTTGTCTCATTTTCTAAAACTGCCTATAATAAGAAGCCCTGCTCTTTGACAATTTTCTTCTCTTTTCATTATTGACAGCTAATTGCCTTGTTTAAACAAAAGGTAGTTGGAGCATGGTAGCCCACACCTGAAATCCCAGCACCTGGTGGTAGAGGCAGGAGGATCAGGTGTTCAAGACTAGCCTTGGCTACATGGTGTATCTCAAGATACAACAGTAAACACTTAGACAAAGATGTAAAGGGGTTACTCCTTTTGAGGATCATTTATATTAATGGTATGAGTGTATTAGTGTACTTGTAAAGCTGAGGCGACAGAGACAGTTAGATCCTTGGGCCTTGCAGGCCAGCTAGTCTTACTGAATGGTGAGTTCTGGGTTCAGTGAGAAACTCTGTCTTAAAGAATAATGTAACCTGACATTGTGTTCTGAGCTTCCCACATGTGCATACATGTGTAAGCACACATGCCTATGCCACACACAGAGAAGACGCCTTTTATACCATGTTTTTCAGCTCTTATAAGACAGTATGCAAAAACATGGAAGCAGCTGAATTTTATTTTTAAAGTCACATGCCAGTTTTGAAATTTTGAATAATGTTGAGGCAACAGATATTTGTATTTACAAAAAGCAAGCATGGGGTTTAGAAAATTTCTACAAAATGCTGCTTATTCCTTTTTTAATTTTATTTGGATTATTTTATGTATGTATTTTTCCTGCATGTGAACCACATGTATGCCTCATGGCCATCAAGGGTCATAAGAGATCATTGGATCCCATTGAACTGGAATTAAGTATGGTTGTGAACCACCATGTGGGTGCTAGGGACCAAACCCAAGTTCTCTGGCAAAAGCAACAAGTGCTCTTATCCTCTGAGCCATCTCTCTAACCCCTACTCTTTTTAAAAAATAATATTTTTGTTTTTAATTATGTGTGTGCCAACTTGTGGTATGTACAAGGGGTCTACATAGGCCAGACCCTTGAGTTTCCTGTAACCCCAGCTCCACTTCTTGGTGTGGGTGCTGGGAACTGAACTTGGTCTTTTAGAAGAACAGTAAATGCTCTTAGCACACTGGGTCATCCCTCCAGCCCTGCTATGCCCTTACTCTTTGATCTTGTTTACTAGAGATTTGCAGAGAATGCTTTCAAAGCACAACTAATACCAAACAATACTTCTCAAACTGTTCCACACAATAGAAACAGAAAGAACACAGAGAATGCTTTCAACTTCATGTATTCACATCCATCCTTCTCTGCTAGTGCAGAGCGTGTGAAAGAGATCGAATCCATCCTTTCCCTCACAACTCAAGAGTCTTCTGCCTTAGCTTCCTGCAATTAAAGGGGCCTCCACAGCCCACTTTTTCTTTTTGGGTGGTGGTGGGGAGCAAAAATTAAGGTCTTGCTATATATCCCAGACTGGTCCTGAACTTGTTTATCTTCTTATATTGCCATACCATATCAAATCTTAAAAGGTTTAATTCTGGGGCTGGAGAGATGGCTCAGTAGTTAAGAGAACCTCTGCTCTTCTAAGCAACCCAGCTCTAATGTCAGTTCAGTGACTGCCTCCACCTCCGGGGAGTGCTTGTGGTCCACAGACACACATACATGCAGGCAAAACACCCATAGACATTTAAAAAAAAAAGATTGGCCTCTGATGGATTATTTTTATTCTGCCCTCATTACAATTTAATGTTTTGTATAGATGGTGTGTTTGTGAAAAACAAATGCTATTTACAATTGAATAATTAATAGAATTGAAAGATTATAATATTTCTTAATGTTGAAAGCTGATTTTATTGAGGTATTATTACAAAAAATAAGACTATACTCCTTTGTGCGGCTTGGAGCAGTTTGGCAACTGAATAGCCTCATGTAGCCATTATGCTAATTGAAGCATAGATCATGTACATCGCTCAGAAAGTTCCCTGTTCCTCTGCAGCTGTATTCATCCCTGGTGATCGCTCTTCTGCTTCCTGCTGCTGTAGCTTAGCCTTTCTTACTCCTTCTTGTATGGTGTGGGCTTATGTAGTTAGCATGATGCTTCTGTTATTCATCCATGTTTGCTATATGTATGAAAGCATCCCCCCCTTCTCCATTGTATGACTGTGTCATAACTCCTGTCTGTATGGACATTTGAATTGTTTTCATATGTAAATGTTACTTGATGTGTTTATAGGAAGTTCCCAAATTGTTGTTCCAAGAGTTTATATACTTCCACTGACAATGTTAAGAGAATTCCAGTCACCTGCATCTTTGCTGCACTTGGTGTGCTCAGTCTTTCCATTGTTAGCCTTCTGATTGGTGCATAGTAGTTCTACTCTGGTTTGAACTCAGACTTTCCTCAGTGTTGCAGTACCTTGCATGTGCCTTTTAACTATCAGTGTGTCTTTCTTATTCTCATTTACATAATTTATTCCTTTTAATATTGCTTTCATTATTAAATTATATTTTTAAAGAAGACATTTTTTAAGATGTATTTTTATATTATGTGAATGAATTCTTTGCCTATGGTACGTGTATGTACCACATATATTCCTGGTGCCCTTGGAGGCCAGAAGAAAGTTACTGATCCTCTGAAACTGGGATTACAGGATGTTGTGAGCTGCCATTTGAGTACTGGGAATTGAACCCGGGTCCTCTGCAAGAGTAGCCAGGGCTCTAGACTGCTGAGCCAGCTCTGCAGCCCCTGGAGTTGCTTTTAAAGCATAAGCTGGACACAGAGCACAGAGTTTTTCTAGATTTTATTTTTATTTTATTTTATTTATTATTTTGATTCCTCCCTCCCTCCCTCCC
>NW_026068059.1:1702659-1740096 GCF_014885135.2 Alexandromys fortis | reverse complement strand
CTCTCTCTCTCTCTCTCTCTCTCTCTCTCTCTCTCTCTCTCTCTCTCTCTTTCTGTGGAGTTTCTCTGTGTATTCTTGGCTATCCATGAATTCAGAGATCAGCTTGGTTCTGCTGCCAGTGCTGGGATTAAAGGCATGCACCACCACTACCTGACTTTTACTAGATTTTATACTCCATTGTGTATGGCTTACCTTTTCATTGCTACAGCTTTGTTATAAGTTTTTTTCTTTGATGATACATTTTGTGTCTAATGAAATTTGTGCTTACCTCCTAAGGCAGCAGTTCTCAACATGTGGGGTTGTATATCAGATATTCTGCATATCAGATGTTTACATTACGATTCGTAGCAGTAGCACAATTACAATTGTGAAGTAGCAATGAAATAATTTTGTAGTTGGAGGTCACCACAACATGAAGAACTGTATGAAAGGGTTGAAGCATTAGGAAGGTTGTGAACCACTGTCTTTTTTTTTTTTTTTTTTTTTTTTAGAAGACTTGGAATTTACTATGTAGCCCAACCAGGCTGGTCTTGAAACTCACTAGATTTTCTGCTTCTGCTTCCAGAGAGAGGCTAGATGAAAGGTGTGTGCCACCAGGCCAGTGCTCAAGTTTTGATTTAGGCCTTTGGCCCATTATTGTGATGACCCCATCCCTTTCTGATTTAAGCTCAAGGATTTAAGCAGGAAGAGCAATTCCACGAGTCCTCAGCCCTTGGAGTTTAACAGTAGATTTGTGTGAGGTGCGTGCTCAGGTTCATGCCTTCTGTGGAGATTTGCTTTCTCCACTTTTTGGTTTGGTCTGTTTAGTGTCTTACATAGTCAGACTCATCAGAAAGTATAAATGACAAGATTATGTCATTATTATACAATCGTTCACATATCTTTTATACATTAGTTAGACTTACTAAAGATTATTTGTAAACTCTTTATGAGAAGCTTTGGTTTTCTGACCATCATTTTTGTGTTATTTTATATGTCATATACTTTGGCTTTGGATGAATTGCTCTATGTCTGTGAAACTGAAAGCATACATTAAGTCTCAGGCTACCCTAGAGTTAAGGGTCTTCATTATTCTTTTTGGTTGAGTTCCATTTTCTCTTTTTAAAAAATATTTTTTCTTTTCTTTTGTATATATGTGCATATGTCTGTGTAAGTATAGGTGACATATGTGTGGGTATCCCATGAAGGTGAGAAGAAGGTATTAGGTCCCTGGAACTGGGGTTACAGGCCTTTGTGAGCCTCTTGACAATAGTTCTGGGAAGAGCAGCAAGTGCTCTTAACCATGAGCCCTCTATCCAGCCTGCAGGGTTCCTATTTCTCTTATCTTGCCTTGGTGTTGGTTTCTTATTTAGATAGAAGGAACTAGCTAAGTATGTGCTGGAGATGAAATAGCTGAGTTCGCAGGTACTTCCGTGTGTGCTTTCCTCTTGTTCTTCCCCTTCCCGTAGCCCCTGGGAGAATAGCTGCAGGTATTCCGCACACACCTCCTGTCTTTGTACAGTCATTTCTTCAGTATATTTTTATGAGATTAAGATTGGATTTCTCTGAAATTTTCCCTATGATATTCCTAACCAACAAGCCTATTTGGTTTTTTTTTTGTTTTTGTTTTTGTTTTTTTTGGGGGGGGAGGGAGGGGGTTAGTACGTTGCTCTTTAAGCACAGAGCCAGGGGGAAGAATTTCTATTATATATTAATAGCATAGCTGTGAATTGCCTTTCCTTTTAATTGTCCCATCTCTAAAAATCCATCCGTTTCAGTTTGTTGTACCTTGTCCTTGATAGTCCACACTGTTCTCCATTGTCACTGGTACCCATTGTTCTTTGTAATGTTTTTACATTTGTTTTATGGGATTAGTGTTCATAGGGGCTTTATGAGTTACCCTTTATTTCTCCAGGTAGAGAATAGTTCATCTTTGTCTTTCATTCTTTTTTTTTTTTTTCCTCCTTCCTTTACTGTGTGGTTGTTCTGCAGGCCTTGTTCAACGCTGTGTGATCATCCAGAAAGACGACAATGGATTTGGGCTGACAGTCAGTGGAGACAATCCAGTCTTCGTACAATCTGTCAAAGAAGGCAAGACATTTAAAAAAAATAGTTTTGTTTCTCGGCATGATTGCACATTGCCTTTAATCTTTGCACTCAGAAAGCAGAGGCAGGGGGATCTCTGATTACTCAGACAGCCCGATAGATATAGTGAGTTCCAGGCTAGCCCGGGCTGCATAGTGAGACTCTGTCTCATAAACAAAAACCAGGTTCTTTTTTGTTTGAAAGCAAACAGGGTAGCATAACAAAGCTTAAATGATGTCTCTTGCTCAGAGTAGACTTACACATACTGCAGGATGTGGACCTTTGTGCTATATTTGTCTTTGGGGTTATAGAATTGATTTGCCTCAGGTGACTTTATAGAAAGAAAACAGTTCTTCTGTAGCTATAGAAACCACATGATTTCTTGGTCATGATGTTTTACATGTCATCACTTAACAGGCATTTCTACAACTTGATTTCTTTGTAGCATTAAAGTAATACTTTAATAGAAATAAAGACATATGGATGTTTCTTCCAAATGGTAGTCATATCTTTTGTTATTATAATACATTGGATTGTTTTGTTTTGGGTGCTGTGATTTCAGGTAGATTATATTGTATTAAAGGTGATAACACTTTATAGATAATATTGAGTTTTCAAGTAAAAAAAATCATAAAACAAGTTTCATTCACACAGCACTGGGTGGTAGGAGGAGGATTTGAACCCAAGTCTGCTATACTTTACAGCCCGTGTTTTAATTGTTGTTACATTACTTCTCTTTCAAGAAAGCTTATCAGTGAATGGCATGTTAAACAATTCATTTCTTCCACAGATGGAGCAGCCATGCGGGCTGGAGTACAAACAGGCGACCGAATCATCAAGGTAAAGTGACGTCTACTGTGGAACTCATGATATGATTGCATAACGTACATCGTCTCTGTTCCTTTTTCTATCTAGATTTTATAAAACCAGCTCTCTATTTCATTTGTTTTAAAGTTAATATCACTGTTTACTTAAAGGCACGACAAAAGGCTTGTATATACGGAATCTTATTTGTTCTTGAGTAGGAAGTTCACCTTTTAAAACTCAGTTCTGTCCAAATTAATCTGTTAGCAAGAAGTACTCATACAAATAGGATTGTGCTGGTGTGTTGTTTGTTGCGAATTGATGATTGTTGCAGATGAGCTTTTTAAAGAGGGCTGGTATAGAGTCCTAGCATACTCCAGTCCTGGTTTGATCTCCAGCTCCAGACCAAGAACAAAAAGTAAAAATGCAGGAGTAGCTGAAGCCTGCTAGCCAAGCATTTTACCTGCTGAACAAGAGCACTTGTGTGTGTGCATGGTATATGCATGTAGGTCCACATGTTGCAGGTATATGTATATGCACATGTGTGAAGATCAGAGGAGTCCTCCTCTAGCAATGCCTGCCTTATTTCCTAACAGAGTCTCTCACTGAACTTGTTGCCCATTGTGCCCCCACCTCTGCTGGCTTACAGTGATGAATTCCCAGAAATCCTTCTGTTTCTACTTCTTGTACTTCTTCCCAAACCTTTTCTTCTGCGTGGCATAGAGGTCTGGGAAGCCACACTAAGATTTTTCATGGAGCCTAGGGTTCCAAACCTGTGCAGCAAGCATCTTACCTACTGTGCTGTTTTCCTGGCCCAAGAGTACCTTTTAATTACAAAAAATAAACTTACTTGGTGGGGCACATCTGTAATCCAAACTCTGGGAAAACAGAGGTGGGAGGATACTTACAAATTTAAGGCCAGCCTGATCTACCTAGCAGGTTTTTAGACTACAGGCCCTATCTCGAAAAAAAAAATAAAATGAATAAATTATTAATAAAATAATAATTCTGATAGAAAAATTAGCAAATAATTTTATCAGACAATTCTTCAGAGTAATTGAGGTAAATGGCATTTTCATGAAATATGGTCAGTAGAATTGATAAGTGAAAGAGAAATTAAAATGATATGAAAAATTATTTCACTATCATTGTTTAATGATTAATGATTCACACTTGGCATATAATAGATACAGTAGAATGGCTTCTTTCATAGGTCTCAGCATCAGCTAGGTAAAATCTGTTTGGTAGAAATTTGTAAATATGTATTAAAATTTTTAAATGTACAACTTTTGATCAGCCAGTTATTTTTAGATATATCGAAGGAAATTTGTGTACAGATGGACTCCATGAGATTTGTTACACACTGAAAACTTGTCAGTAACCCACAGCCTAAGTGTGCATGAACTGAGGATAGAGCAGAAGACCCATGGCTTTAAGAAAGGCTAGATTAAAGTGGCCTGGCCCTAACACTGCAATTCCAGTGCTTGGGACGAGGCAGAAGGATCGGGAGTTCATAGCCATGTGATAGTAAGTCTTCTCAAAGAATAACAACAGTTGGAAGACGGGTTTAAGAAGGTTCCAGTATCAGTGCTGAGAGATGACGGTATGGTAGAAGAAAAGCGGAGCATCCCATATTTGCAAGCTTATCTCAGATGTTAATGTTGTAGTTAGCAGCAACACCTCCGGGAGACATGATGAGCATACTGTTATATTTTTTTCCCTTGTGTCTGTATTGTGTATATGTTGTACATATATGTATGTACATGTACACATACATGTGTGTGTAGAAGCCAGAGGACAACTTCTAGTGGTGTTACTCAGGTTGCTGTTAACCTGAATTTTAGACAGGCTCATTCATTGGTCTGGAGCTTGCCTATTAGACTAGGCGGCCTAGCCAGCAAGGTTCAGGGCTTGTCCCATCTCCCCAAAACTAGGACTGTAAGTGTCTGACACTGTGTCATTTAATGGAGACCTTGGATAGCATTTTTATACCCAATTTGTCTGAAAATTAAGTTTCTTTATAAAGATTACATTGTATTTGGAAAAAAGTAAATTGAGTGTTGTTACATAATTTGTACTTTTTTTAATTATAATTTTGAAAAATCATTCAACTGTTAATAATTAAAAGCAAATAAAATTTTTGTTGATAGATTCTTGTTGTATAGGTTAGTCTGGCCTAATACTATGTAGGTGATTCTCTGTCTCTTCCTCCCCTGTGCTGGAATGACAGTCATGTACCACCAGTGCCCAGTTTATATAGTCTTGTGAATAGGACCCAGGATTTCATGCATGTTAAGCAAACACTCTGCCAACTGAGCTACATCCCCAGCCCTAAAGACATCTTTTTGACTTGGAGTATGTCAACAAATCTGTGAAGGTTTTGTTGTTGTTGGCTTTTTTTAACTTAAATTTTTAAAAAAAAAATATATGGATATTTTGCCCTTCCTGTATGCTGTACACCACACTGGAGCCTGATGCCCATGGAGATCTGAAGAGGGCTTTGGATGTATTCCCTGGTATTGGTGTTACAGATAATTGTGGTCTACCATGTGGGTGCCAGGAATTGAACCTGGGTCCTCTGGAAGAGCGATATAGTTTTCTTAAACTCCAAGCCATCTCTCTCTAGTCCTATTGTGAAGAATTTGTAAACCTTTTTTCAAGTATATTTTGTATTTATCATTTTGACTAAGTTGAAACTTTGTTTAAATTATGGATGTTCACCTCTTTTACATTGCAATATGATATTGTCATCTGTAAATGTATTGGCTTGCCTTCCTAACTATCCTAAGATGCATGTAGCCAGGTGGCCACAGGTTGGATGTACCACCACCTTTAAATGAAGGTCTTGTTTTGTTTCAAGTTCATTTTGTTGCTGAATATATAGTGTTAAAAATTAATTTGGATCAAATGTTTATTATAATTAGTCCACAGTAATTCCTAAAGTCACTATATAGCTATTGTTTTAATCAGATCTGTCTGACACATACCTTTTCATTTTCTCACAGGTGAATGGGACTCTGGTGACTCATTCAAACCATCTGGAGGTGGTGAAACTAATCAGATGTAGGTGAATGTTATTTCTTTTTAATTGTTTTCTCAAACTCTTAAAAGGGTCACCAAGCATTTTTCTGGCACTGGCCAAATAGCAAATATTTTAGGCTTTGTGAACTACATAGTGACTACTGGAACTTGTTGTTGTAGCATAGGTTCTAATAAAGCTTCATTTGACAAAACTGTCTGTAAACTAGATTTAGCTTCATGACTGGTGGTTTTTACTCCCTTCCCCATATACACACATTGGAAGGTCTAAGTAAAAACTTACTAGTATATTTTTTTTTCTTTTGGGTTTTCGAGACAAGGTTTCACTGTGTAGCCTTGACTGTCCTGGAACTTACTCTGTAGACCAGTTTCACAGAGTTCTACCTGCCTCTGCCTCCTGAATGCTGTGATTAAAGGTGTGTACTACCACTACCCAGCTAGTGATTATATGTGTCAACTTCCTGTTGACATGTATTTGAAAGGCATATATGAATCACCTGACAGCAAGGAGGTTGAGAATCAGATAGAATACCCTGAAGAACTTTAGAAATTATGTAGTACCTTACCTCAGATCAGTAAATTATTGTGTCATTCAAGAAAATCTTTTGGTGAAGTGCAAAGTTATGTCCTACCTTCACGTACTTCCATTAGCAACTGGCAGCACTCATGTAATGTGGATTCTAAGTGGTTGGTGTTTCTCTGAGCTGATAGGGAGGCAGGTCAAGCTCCAGCATTTGGGCTGCAGTTTCTCTGTATTTACAGGTTCAAGAGAAGGTTCAGTGGTTTTGTGAGTTTTGCTTATAAGTGGATGTGATGGGGTGGGACTTGGGTTATTGGAACTGAGTGGTCTGAATGACATGCTGTACACTGGAAGCCCCAGATTCATTCTTTCCACCAGTGACATCATAACTGTTGCAGCAGCAGTAGAGAAAGAAGACACAAATCTCACAATCCTAACAACCCTGTTTTCTTTGTTCTGATCTGGCTTGGGTATTGGGTGTTTGTCATGTTTTTAAGGAAAAATAAGAGTTCAAAGAGAAAGCTGAAAATAAATGGCATGTAATAGAAAAAGAATGTGTGATTATGTCAGATAATTTCTTAGTAAGTACACTAGTTATTTATGGCCAACCAGAATTATTTAATTGTTATCACTGAGTAGACAGATGTTTTTTGGAATAAATTCAGTGAACTGAGTTATACTGTATAGGTAAGGCTTGACTAGTACTTGCTAGATAGCCCAGGCTGACATTTGAACTTGAGCCTTCCTGTCTCAGCTTCTTCAGAGATGTAATTACATGTGTTTACCATGTCCAGCTTAGTCAGCTATCTGAGTTCTTTTTAAAAACAACTGGATTTTTTTTTAAAAGGCCTTTTTTGGGGAATGTGGATAGGATTGGATATTTGGACAGAGTCTTATGTAGCCTAGGCTGGCCTTGAGCCCACTGTATAGCCAAGACTGACCTTGAAATTCTGATACTACTGTCTTTACCTTCCTAGTGCCAATATATAAGCATAAACCTCATAACTAGTTTTACACTGGCAGGGTTGGAACCCAAGGATAACGCATGGTAGGCAAGCACTCTGCAAACTTAACTATATCACCAGCTCTAATGGTGATCTCTTTTAAAGACTGTATCCTGGCTGTTTGCCTCATTTAAGTAACCCTGGGAACCACACTTATACTAATGAGCTATCTTGTGGCCTACTTTTTAATGTGCATTTCAAACATTATCAGAGTGATTGAATTCTGATTTCTTTGAACTAGTTAAAGAAGGCTAGAAAGAGCTGAAGCGAGGTAAGCATATGGGCTAGTAAGATGGAATGAATGACTTTCACAGAGAGCATAAGGCTGAAAGCCTTGCAAGGTATACTTGTTGGCCATTGTGGTGCACAGTTGTGATGCCAGCGTATAGGAGGCTGAGGCAAGAGCTCGACAAGTTCAAAGGATGCCTTGCTGCAGAATGAGTTCAAGGTTAGTCTTGGCAACTCAGTGAGGCTCTCTCGAGATAAAAAGTATTTTGAAAGGGTACAGATTTAGCTTAGGGGTAAGTCTAAGCTGATGATTAGCATACATTCCCTTGGTACAATCCCCACTACCCCAGTTAAAGAAAAAAAGAATGGAAAAAGTTTTAAAAAGATTCTCAACACTGTTATTTTTCCTTTTCTTCTTTTTCTCCCACCTCCCCACCTCCAGCTGGTTCCTATGTAGCTCTCACTGTCCAGGGACGCCCACCTGGGTCGCCCCAGATTCCACTTGCTGATTCTGAAGTAGAACCCTCAGTCATTGGACATATGTCTCCCATTATGGCATCCCCTCATTCCCCTGGAGCAGCTGGGAATATGGAAAGAATTACTAGTCCTGTGCTCATGGGGGTAAGACCAGAACGTCATCTCCGTACATGCTGAATTAAATAAAGATGCCTTTGCTGTTATATGAAGAATTTTGATGCATTAAATTGATTAGCAAGCTTCCATTCAAGAATCTAAGAAATACCTGCTTAATATAGAAGCTACATTGTTATTTGGAATATTTGTTGTTATAGCAGATTTAGTTGAACATCTAAATTAGACATCTGCCATGTACAAAACAATGTATTATTCACAAATATATGATTATATTTTTTAGGTTATATTCAAACACTTTAGATATCTTACAGTATATGCTTTATAAAGATAGAAGTTTGTTTATTTTGTTTACTATTGTGTCCCTAATGCCTGAAATACTGCTTGACATATTGGAGATGTTTAATAAATCTTTACTGACTGTGGTTAAGACTCTAAGTAACCAAAAGAGACAGAATGTAGGCATAAGAGAAAAATGCTAGTTTGTGTGAGGACAAAGGGTATCCAGTTGTGATAAAGATCTTCATAGAATAAATGTGTTTGAATTTAGCCTTTTGTAATGGCTAACAGTGGTGACCATGGAGAGGAAGTGGAGGACACAGAATAAACCTAGCTGGAGAGCCAGGAAAATATCAGTACTGTCAGAAAAGCAAGACTTTTGTTTAGCTTGTGCCGGTTAAGGAGGTGCATGGTGGGAGATGGCTTATCAAAAGGAGGTCACCTATGCATTTGCAGTTGCTGAGCAAGTTCACAATTTACTGAGTAAGCAGTGCGAATCCATTCAACACTGTTGTGAATGGGAGAGTGATGTGATTATAGCAGGATTATCAGGAGACACAGGAATTTGTAAAACAAGGAGCAATGAATTTGGAGTTGTCTCAGAGTTTGGGCAGGCTAGACTGGAAACTAGAACCAGTCCTGGGGATTGATAGTAATGCCTCACTGGAGAGAAGTAGCAATAACAGATTTGTACTTCTGTAAATCCAGTTCTCCAGCCAATACCCACATTTAATATTCTCTTGAACATAGTCTAGTAAAGGCAAAATGAAAAGGTAGAACTGCCTCTACTGTGTCTCTTAATGAAATGAGCCATCTTCATTCATAAGTGCCAGGAGTAAGAAAATCCTAAAGAACACTGAGGGTTGTAGCTGACACAGAACACCATCTTTCTTGTCCTTCAATTTTAGCCTCATTTCCCTTGTATTGTATTCTTATCCTTTTATAGGAGGAAAACAATGTGGTTCATAACCAGAAAGTAGAGATTCTGAGGAAAATGTTACAGAAAGAACAGGAGCGGCTGCAGGTACGGAGTTAGAATGTATTCTTTTCCGGCCAAGGAAACTGAGTGTTTGTAGAATTGTTGTTTTCCATTTTCAGTCAAAAAGATTGTACTGGTTCCACCAACTGCTATGCTAGCAGTGGCCTTCTCTATTTTCATGACTTAAGTAATTAATTTCTAAAATATCTTTATAATTTTCAGTCACTGCAGGAAGAATACAACCGAACAGGTACCCCAAGATTGCTCAAGGAGATCCAGGAGACCAAGAAGCACATTTCTCAGCTGCAGGAGCAGCTATCCAAAGCCACTGGCTCTACTCAGGTAGTGGCATTACTGGAAGTTCTGCCTAGTGTTTATAGGAATTTTTTTTTCTGGGAATGTGTCAGAGAATTTCATAATTGCCTTTTAAAGTTATTTTTCCAGCTTAGAATAACAGGATGTTCTATGTAGGATGTTATGGACCCAATGATTAACGAAAATAAATGTGGACTTGTGATTGTTTACTTGCTTTTATTCCATTGTAATTTTAAGAAAGGGTTGAGTACTTTTGCTTTGATGTGACAAAACAAAAATGTAGTTGAAAATAGTTGCATTTCTGTAGTTTACCTTGTCACAATGAAAACTGATATGTTTTTACGTAGGGATGTGAGATCCATCTGTCCGTCCGTCTGTCCGTCCATCCATCCATCCATCCATCCATCCATCCATCCATCCATCCATCCATCCAGTCTATTTGGTTATTCGAGACAGGGCTTCTTTGTGTAGCCTTGGCTGTCTTAGAACTAGCTCTATAGATCAAACTCACAGAGATCCTCCTGCCTCTGCCTCCTGAGTGTTGGGATTAAAGGCATGAACCACCACTGCTTTGTAGTGTTTTTTTATAGGCAGGATATAACTTTTATAGTCCTTCCTGCCTTATTCTTCCAAATGCTGGGATTACTGATGTGCTCTTATCATAACTAGCCATGTTTATATTCTT
Organism: Alexandromys fortis; assembly: GCF_014885135.2. NCBI lineage: Eukaryota > Metazoa > Chordata > Mammalia > Rodentia > Cricetidae > Alexandromys > Alexandromys fortis. The sequence continues at coordinate 1,729,588 of NW_026068059.1, read as the reverse complement.
TGTTTTTCTTTATGGATGCAGGGTCTTACTGTATTGTCCTGACTAGCCTCACACTTGGCTGTGTGGCCTAGGATGGCTACACAATCCTATAGCAATCCTATAGCCTTGGCCTCCTGAGCGCTAGAGTCACAGGCATGTCCCGCCTTTCCCAGTTTCATATTTATGGTCTTACTATCCCTAATTTTTATTGTAATTTTAAAGTAGGTTTTAGTAGAACTTGCTGTAAAGGTTTAAGTTATGGAGGTAATGGACCTGTGGTTAATGTGAGCCGGATGTCCTATAACATTCTTATTTGAGATGCACAGGGCTATGTGTACTTCATCTCAAAGGAAGATGCCTGTAGAATTACTTAAAATATGTGAAAGCTGATGAGTTGTTACTGTTTTTGAGTTGGTACAAGTCATATCTTCACAAAACTGACAAGAATTCTTTGAGATAATTTATTTTTGCTAATTTTAAAGTAAAATACTAAGTTGTTGGAAAAACTAGGGCTTAAACTGGTTAAATGACATAGTTAAGGTGACATGGTATGTCAGGTCTCCTGGTTAGTGTTCTTTTTATTACATATTTTTTTCATTTTGATTATTATGCTCTAGTATTGGTATCTGTATGTGTGTTGTGTGTGCATGCATACATGTCTATGCTTATGCTCATACATATGTATTTGGTAATACTGGGGATTGAACTTGTTGCCTCATGAATGTTAGTCAAGCTATACCACTGAGCTATATTAGGAACCCTTTGTTTTTTATTATTGAACAGAAGTAATGTATTTATTCAATAAGAACAGAAAAATGTAGTTTCAGTAATTTACCTTAATAGTGTGTATTCAAGTATTAGACATTTGATGAAATTTTGAAGCAGTGGAAGGCATTTGAATAGAAGTAGTATAATAATCTTTACTAATGGGCAGATAATCTAAAGATTAGTTTAGTTTAGTTAATGCTGTTGTACATATGTTTATGCTGCTATTTGCTGTTGGAATTTTTTATTCTTTGTTAAAATATTGCTTTCTCTATCTTTATGGTTGTTCATTTTAGGTTTCTAAAACTCATAATTACTTGTTTTTTATTTTATGTATTTTTACCTTAAGTATTTTTGGTCCCATTAGTAGCCAGCCTTCAGCTGCACCCGTGTAGTAGGTATTGTTACTGATTCTCTTCTTTGATTGTGTCTATGTGTAATTCTTTAATCTCTTTTAGGATGGCACTGTAATTGCACCCTCTAGGCCATTGGGTGATGCCCTAACAGTCAGTGAGGCAGAAGCAGATCCTGGAGATGGCCCGTGCAGGACTGATGGGAGCAGTGGAGATGCTTCTCGGCCTAGTAGTGACAATGCAGATGTAAGCATTGATCTTTAAGTCTGTATTTTCTTGCATTCTCCTCACAGTCCCTTTCTTAAGTTATGTGCATTCAAAATGTTATCTTTTATAGTAAGGGTTTTTATATAGCAATTTGATGAACAAAGTTCTGAACATTGTTAAATGTGAGCTTTTAATTCCAGAGGTTACTTTTCCCTCAGGCATTCACTGCCAAGTGTTCTTGTAGGGATGGAATTTCCCAGCAGGCTGCTTGTGGATTGAGAAGCTAATGCCTGTGCTTTTTTGCTCAAATGAGAGGCCAACTGTTGGTATCTTTAAGAGCATGTTAATATTCCAATTGTGGTCAGAATGACTCAGTCTTGAATCATGAGGCACTTTGCCATGACAAAGAGAAGCGGCCTTTATCCTGTTAGACTCCAGCTACTAGCCTGGGTTTACGACAGCTTCGTCCTGATTCACACAGAGATTACCAGATGAATACAGGTATTTGTTTATAAAAAACATGTTAGATTGAATATGATATAGAGCCATAATTTCATGACTATATAAAGCTAAATCAGGCAAGCATGGTAGCACATAAACTTTAATCCTAGCATTTGGAAGGCAGAAACAGGAGGATCTCTGTGAGTTCAAGGCTAGTTTGGTCTGCATGGAGAATTTCAGACCTTCCAGGGCTTCATTGTAAGACACTGTCTCCAAAACAAAAAAGAAAAGAAAAAGGCTATTAGCATTGCTTATGCAACATTATTTTATATATAGTATATGCTGATATGTGTAGAAGTAGATCATCATCTCCTCTAAGGACGATGAGGTCATAGTCTGAGGGTAGTGTTTTGTGTCTGTGGGCAATGGAATCAAGTCAGTGAGTTGTGACTGTTTTTAAGACAAGCACAGCACATCAGGGTGCTCTGTGTGTAGAAGAGGTGCTGCAACTCATGACTTGTGTACACACGAGTACTGGTGAACAGTGTTATGTTTCTGCATTGCTAAAGATGAGGAACTAAGAGCTGTGGTCTAAGCTATTACCTAGGCTACCTTTGAGGCTTGACTTACTGATTCAGTTTCTCCAGCAAGGAAAATTTGAGAACTTTTTTCTTTTTTTTATTTTTGAAAGATGACAGTGGGGGCTGGAAAGATGGCTCAATAGTTAAGAGCACTGACTGCTCTTCCTAAGAACTGAATTCAATTCCCAGTACTCACAGCTCACAGCTGTTTGTAACTCCATTTCCAGGGATTCTGACACTCTCACATAGACATATATTAATGCAGGCAAAAACACTAATGAATGTAAAATAAAAATAAATTCGTTTTTTAAAAAATTATGATAAGATTTTTAAAAGTTTGATTCTTCAAGAAAAATTATAGCTAATATTTATCAAGTATTATACTACAATGATGGTAAATATTAATATTTTTATTTTAGTTAAATTCTGAAAACATCATTATGAAATATTGCTACTGTCACTTTACAAAAGAAAAATCTGAGGCCAAAGGGAAGCCATGTAGTAAATGATTTGCTTCCACCACTCACAGGCTGATCCTCAAAAATATACAGAGGTAGTGATTCATGAGAACAAACTTTTTTTTAAGAGAGTGAAGGTTAGAACAACCCAAAATATCAGGACTGTGAGTGAAAGGCTAGAGATGAAATGAGACAGATTGGAGGCAGGTGTGAGGGCTGCCTCTGCTTGTCCTAGCAGTGTGGCTTAGGTCTATCTGCCCTCTGGTTTGTGATGCCGTACTGTCCCTCTGCCCTCTGTATGGTTATCTGCTGTTAACCACCGTGTGGGCATTCAGAGCAGGTGGCATGGATGAGAAATTGGAATTTTATTTTGTATTTAAGGAAATGTTACAGTCATAATCTGTGCTTTTCAAATACAGCTTTATAAAATGGAGTTAATTGATGAGTGTAGGATTAGGCATTACAACAAATTAATTCTGACATGTAATTGGTAAGAATTAGAATAAATAGTGTCCTAGTTAGGATTGCTATTGTTGTGTTGAAACATTGTGACCAAAAGGCAAGTTGGGGAAGAAAGAGTTTATTTGGCTTACACTTCATATCACCATTCATTACTGAAGGAAGTCAGTCCAGGAACTCAAAGGCCAGAACCTGGAGGCAAGAGCTGATGCAGAGGCCATAGAAGGGGTGGGGTATTTTTTACTGGCTTGCTCAGGTCTCTTATAAAACCCAAAACTACCAGCCCAGGAATGGCACCACCCACAATGGCCCCGGCCCTCTCCTATCAATCACTAGTTAAGAAAATACCCTGTAGACTCGCCTGCAGCCTGATCTTAGGGAGGCATTTTCTCCATCAATGTTTCTTTCTCTCAGATGACTCTAGCCAGGACAAATACTATTTAGGCTTTATCATGTATACATAGCCAAGAAGCACTATCAGAAATGTCAGTGTAGGAAACAAATTGGGAAAAAGAGATGGAAATGGGATGGGGAGGATATCTGTAAGAAAAGGAGACTGGCTTAATAGGAATTCAAAAGATGTGTGTTGAATGGTTAACAGATACCATTTAGTGAATGCCTACTCTGTGCCAGAGATTATACTAATGATTTGAGATACTCTTTTTATTCTCACAGTATCTTAAGTAGTACTACCTTTATATAAAGAAACTAGAAACAAACAAATAAATATTGTGAAAACCCTGAGAAATAACATAATTCAGTTACCTGCTGAACTCATAGCAAACTTGTATAATTCCCACAAATTTGTTTAATTTAAACTGACACGTTTTAGACTAAAAGCAGCTTATGAATTTCCATATTCCTTTGAACTGTACCACAGTAAGTTTGGAGAGATTAGTTTTCTGAGTTACCATTTTTGGTTTGTAAAATTTGTTGTGTGTGTGTGTGTGTGTGTGTGTGTTTGTGTCTGTCTGTCTGTCTGGTGGGTACACATTCATGTGTGCATTTGGGTGCAAAAAAGTCAGAAATCAGGTCTTTCTCATATTGCCTTCCATCTTATTTTTTGAGACAAGTCTTTCACTGAACCTGGATCTTATCAGCTGGTTTGCCTGGTGAGCCAGTGAGCTCCTAGGATCTGTCTGTCTTGCATCCTAGGACAGGGTTACAGTCATCTTTGCTCAGCTTTTGCATGGCTGCTGGGCTGGTGGAATAGGTATGGAGCAAGCACTTCACTCACCGAGTCGTCTCCCCAACCCTCTTCTCAGTTTTATAAAATAATCTCCTGCTAGTGCTTGTGATTTTAAAAATCCCACTATTGCTCAGTTTGGTGAAGGCTTAAAAGAATGTCACAAATCAGTTTCCTCGGACGTGACTTACGTGCCATCTGCAATTCAGAGTATCTGTTTCTGTTTTCTTTTTTTTTTTTTTTAAGATTTATTTATTTATTATGAATACAGTTCTGCCTGCATCATGTATGCCTGCCCACCAGAGGAGGGCACCAGATCTCATTAAAGATGGTAGTGGGCCACCATGTGGCTGCCAGAAATTGAACTCCGGTCCTCTGGAAGAACACAGCCCTCCTAACCTCTGCGCCATCTTTCTAATTTCCTGTTTTAATTTTTTCTTAAAAAAATTATTTTGAAAAGTTCTTCATAATGCTTAACTGTATAGAAGTTCATTGAAATGGGTAGACTCTGGGTCTAGATGATCTTGCTATATGATTTTCTTATTTGCAGGTATTTTAATCATAAACCTTTAGTAAAGATAAAAAGTTGTCAGATGTATTTAAAAGTAGAGAGAAAGTAAAATGAGCCCCATCACACCCTTATAATCCAGTCTCAACTCAAAATTGCCGTCTGTGACTCTGGGTCCTCACATCTCAGACTGTTTCGTTAATGTGGCTTTCAGAGGTGCGATACTCTAAAACAGGACTTCAGTACTGTCAAACCTTATGAATTAACACTTTCTCACATATAGTTGGATTACCCTAATTGTCTTACAAGGATCTGTTTGTATTTTGTTTATTTGGTTTGTTTTGTGATGCTGGGTATCAAACCCAGGACTGTGATGCTTGAGTCCCTCATTAATACAACCCCAGTTCTAGTTTGTTGATTTGAATCAAGATCCCAGCAAGGTCTTTATTGCCTTTGGGTGATATGTAATTCATCACCTTCTTTCTTTTCTCTCCCTTCCCTTCCCTTCTTTTTCTTGATATATTTTGTTTGAAATAAATTGGGTCATATATCCAGTTAAATAGTCCACTTTCTGACTGTCTTTTCATGGTATTTTATAACTTGTTCCCCTATCTTTGTTTCCTGAAAACTTCTAGTTAGAGCTAGAGTCTCGGTCAGATTAAGGTTTAGTAGTTATTGTTTAGTGGAAGCAATTCATGGGTAGTACTGGATGCTCTTGTCCTGTCACACTAGGAGGTAAGTGGCTGTTTAAGGTGTTAATGATTGATTTTTTTTTTATTATAAAGTTCCCTATCAGTCTGTTGTATAATTTTGTTTTTACATCCCTTCTAGAGTCAAAATGCCTAGATCATTTGATTAGTTAGGTCTTTCAAAAGCATAGTTTGTTTCTTTTCTATATGTAGTAGCTGAAAGATTAGTTCATCCTAAAATGGAGCTTGTGTAAAAATGCAACATTGTGATACTTTCCTGGGGACACTGTTTCTATCACCCCGTACAGAGAGGTAGAGGCAAGCCAGAGACTTGCTTGGTGAATCAGCTTCAGCTTATTGAGTCTGCTTACAGACGATTGGGTGACTCAGGCGGTTGCATCACCAAATAAGCCTACCCCTGCCTTCTTGATGACTCAAGAAACCTGTATTGTGGCAGTCCTTTGTACGGCTTGCAAGCAGTGACACCACAAAGAGTTATGCCTGTGTTCTAGCAATTTGGTTTTGCTGATACTATCCTCACACAGAGACCGGAGTGCTCTAAATTTCTTCTGAGTTTCCTGAGCCTCCTCAGTCCTTTCTTCCCCCAGGAGGGACATTTCTGTTTGGGGGAATGGCTACATTACATGCAGGATAAACACTTCTCCTTGACTTTTTTCAGAGTCCAAATTCTTAAATTCCGAAGTTGACCAGTGAAGGTTGTATGACTATGGTTGTAATATTTTTGAACTTACAGTTGTTAATGTGAGCCATCAGTACTAATGTGAATAATCTGATTTTGGTCACTGGGAGAGAGGTAGAGATAGTTTGATAAGGCATAGGCTAAGAAAGATGATAAAGTTAGAGTTTTCTTTGAAATAATAAGTTTGAGGTATGGAATATGTTCATAGTCATGAACAAGGTAAGTTGCTTCCAGGCTGGAGATTAGATGAAACAGTTTCAGTGGTCCTGTGTTATTTTCAGTATTAAATGGAAAAGCTGACAGAATAAGTGAGTGACTAGAGGCAGGAATAAGAGTAACAGACATGTATTTATATGAAGGATGCTTCGTTTGAAATACACATCAGCAGTGCAGAACTTTCTCCCTTACTCATTTTCATTTGTTGCTTACTGAAATGAACTGGTACATGTGTGTATGTGTTCTCTTTTCATTAGAGTCCCAAGAGTAGTCTGAAAGAAAGAATTTATCTAGAGGAAACCCCAGAGAAAAGTGAAGGAATTCAAGACACTGTGAGTATGACATCTATGCAGTGTGTGTTGTCTTTGCTTTTTGTTTCTCAGTTTGCATGTTTGGGGAGTGAAACAGCATGAGCACCTGCTGGCAAGTGCATCATGGCTGAGCAGAGCTAGGAAGGTCTCTTCTAGGTGCTGTTCCAGGAGGGAGGGTGTGAAAGATTGGAATAAGTAGGAAAGAAGTTCATAGCATTATTAGTGTGTTGTTATGACATAATATATTATAAAATCTGCTATTAACTATTTTTAAAATATAAAAAAGTATATTCATATTGTTTTGCAACTATCACCACTTTATGTTTCCAGAGTATTTTGTCTTCCTCAACTAAAATTTGGTGCCCATTGAATGTTCAGTTCCTGTGTCTGCTGTCTTCAGCCCTGGCAGTCCCCATACTTTCTGCTTTCGTGATCTGTTAATGGGAACAGAATCGCATCATATTTTTTCTTTTGTGATTGACTTATATCAAATAGCATGATGTCTTCAAGTTTGTCCTTGTTGGAGCATGTGCCGGAATTGTCTTCTCTTTTAGGACTGAATAATACTCTTCTGTATCCCCTGTGCATATATTAAGCAGAATGTAATATATAGACTCCCATGTGTGTGCTCACTCATGTACCTTTGTGATACTTCCAGCCCTTTTGGGTATCTACTTAGATGTGCAATTGCTGGATTTTCAAACTCTTTAATAAGATTAAAAATACTCATTTGTATTGTGTATGTGTATGATGTTGAATCAGTATATCCTTCCCCCTTTCCACGCTCAGGTTCTAGGCTCTGTGTCAAGTGCATTTACTTTCTGAGTTCCCAGTGGCCCTGGATTTTACATACTCACAACTGGATGCTTTGCCATTATGATTTTATTTGATATTTTAAATGTTTCGATGTTTGGCTTGCATGTATTTCTGTGAACATATGTGCAGTGCCTGCAAATGGCCAGAAGAGGGCGTCAGAACCCTCTAGAGGTGGTGGTTGTAGACCACCATGTGGATACAAAACCTGAACCCAAATCCTCTGCAAGAACAGAAAGTACTCATTAACTGCTGAGTCATCTTTCCAGCCCTATGACTTTAGTTTTTAATAAATGTACTTGAAGTTTTATTGTAAAAGACTTAACAGAATTTCGTGATATTATTAGCAACATGTTCTGAGTAGTCAAGAGATATCAGTTAAGTTACAAAATGAAAATTTGACCATTGTTGAAAATAAATGTCTATTGTTTCACTTAGTTTTTAAATTTAAAATTTGAGGTTAGAGAAAATAAAAGCAGTTTTTAAGTAGAGATTGAGTAGGGATTGGACCCTTCCCTAGAATGACCAAGGCCCTGTATTTTATTCCTAGTATCACAAAAAAGAAAAAAGATGTAACCCAGTTTCAAGTCCATTCATTACAAGGTATAAGCATGTGTGAATGAAAAATGTTAGGACTCGCTGGGCAGTGGTGGCACACGCTTTTAATCCCAGCACTCGGAAAGGAATAGAGACAGGCAGAACTTTGTGGGGTCAAGGCAAGACTGGTCTATAGAGCAAGTTCCAGGACAGACTCCAAAGCTACAGAGAAACCCTGCCTCCAAAACAAAACAAAACAAAACAAAATAAAAAACCCAAAATGTTACAAACCAAAGTTGTGTAGTGAGCACAAATGGTTTATTAGTCCTAGGGAATGTTGACCCCTCCTCCCTCCTTTGCTGTCCAGAAAGCAGCCAGTGCTCTTGTGGACATTTGACTTTGAACATCTGAGAACAGATACTTTGAAAATAAAGCACTTCAAAGAAGATAATAAAATGGACCTTACTGATGAAGTGAGCCCTGTGCTTGTCTGTTTTACATTGTGTCTTACTCAGAGGCGTCAGCTCACCAGACCCAGTGAGCCTCTTCTTTCCAGTAGTTTGTTTGGTTGTATTCTTTCTTTGCCTTTGATCATCAGATCGTTTTTTTTCTGTTGCTCTTCCCTGATGTTTCCAGGACACACAGTCGCTCGTCGGCAGTCCCTCCACCCGTGGAGCACCTCATATTATTGGAGCAGAGGATGATGACTTTGGTACTGAACATGAGCAGGTAATGTCTTGCTATAAAATACTAAATTATCAACTTTCTAAGATGTCTGATTTGGTAAACATTCTTTGGAAGTTGAAATAAAACTTGTTAATGATGTAAGCCTAAATCTTAAAAACAAATGACTTGGGTTAGTTGCTTATTTTAGCTTTGAATAGTAGAAATTAACCCTGCAGACTGCAGAGGTCGTTTTATGAGTACTTGAATATTTAATTTTATTTTGGGGGTGGGATGTAATTGAATATGATACCTAAAAATAAACTTTACAAATTCCAGTTATTCATTGATGGAAGGAATATGATTAGCCTAATTCTTGTCCTTTTACCCTGTGGTCTTGCTACATTCAGTGTATATTTTTAGGAAGTTTATATATTAGGAGGATTTTTGAGGCAGTGTCTCCTTAGCCCAGGCTGTCCTGAAACGTTCAGTGTGGCTGAGGATGGCTTTGAGCCCCCATCCGTTTCTTCATCTCCAAGTGCTAGGAGTCCTGGTGTGTACTACCATTCCCACTCTTGAGTAGTTTTTTCAAAGAAGTTTTTGGAGCCCCTAAGAGGTAAGAGGACCACGAGTTTGAATCTGACCTGTACTGACTACATTATGAGATCCTGTCTCAGTTTATTTTAATAAACAAAAATAACAGAAAATACTTTCATAATCTTTATATAACATTCACACTGTTTCTTAGAGATGTGGCTTTGTTTCCTTCAATCACTTTATGTATTTCTTGTTTCTTGTCCTTGCTTTATTGTGTGGCTGGTCTTCTGTAGGATGCTAGTCATTTTGGAGGCATCCTTGCCTTAGAAAGCCCTCTTAGGCAGAAAATGCTCAGTCCTTTATGCTTAAGCATGTGACTGACAGGTGTTTTTGTAGATGTTCTTGATTAGGCTATGAGGTATAAGTTGAATAGTCCTAGCTTAACGAGAGTTTTCTTCTTTCTTTCCTTCTTTAAATCTTGACTGGGTGTTGAATTGTGTTGAATGACTTAGGATGACTTATTTTTATGTTTTTTTTTTCTGATTTACTGTCTTAATAAGACAGATTGTGCTGGCTAGTATTAGAGTATTCAGCTGGCCTTGCATTACTAGAATGACATATTCTCACCTTTTAATTTTATTTAGGATTTATTTAGTGTTGTGCATGCATGTGGAAATGTGTATTCACATGTGTACATATGACATACCACACAAATATAGGTCAGAGAAATGTTTTGGGGGTTGGTTTTCTCCTCACACTGCTTTGAGGCAGTCTCACTGCTTCTGCCACTGTGCTGCCTGTGCAGTTTCCGGCCCATTCTCCACCTTCTCCCTCCTCCCATCTGGCTGTAGGAGTGCTGGAATTACAGATGAGTGCCACCAACATCTGGAAGATTTTAATTTTCAATTTGCTTACTTTTATCTTATGTGTATGAATGTTTGACCTGCATATGTGTTTGTGTACTTTATGTATGCCTAGTGCCTGTGGAGGCTAGAAAAAGGCTCCAGAACCTTTGAATTGGAGTTAATAGATTGTTGTGAGTCACCATGTATGTGCTGGGAACCCAGGTCTTCTGCAAGAGCAGCCAGTGCTCCTAACTGCTGAGTCATCTCTCTGGCTCCCCTGTCTGAATTTTTATTTAAAAACAAACAAAAAACAAGCCCATAAGCACAAGTCCAGCACTCGGAAACAGAGGTAGGAGAACTCTTAGTTTGTTAGCTTGGGCAGCTTTGTGAGTTCAGGCCAGCCAAGGGTACATAGCAAGAACAAAACCAGAACAAGACAGGTTTGATAGGTTAAAAACAAACAAACAGAAACAAAAAAACAACTAAGGAAAAAATGAAGAGAGACAAAAACAGAAACAGGAAGGGACCCGTGACAAAACAGACCCTTCAGAGGTACTCTGCAGTGACCTCTGTCCTCCACCGAGGCCACCTCTTCAAATTCCCACCACTTCCTAAGTGCATCTCCAGGTGGGCACTCAGCCCTCAACACATGAGCCTGTGGGGGCATTCTAGGCCGAAACTGCAGCAGGTGGTCAGGGGAAGTTCTGATGGTTGTTCAGCTGGTCTTACAGTACAGCTTTTAATTCTCAAGAGTTACTGACGTACAACCATTTCTTCTTCTAGATCAATGGGCAGTGCAGCTGTTTCCAGAGCATTGAACTGCTGAAATCACGCCCTGCTCACTTGGCTGTTTTCTTGCACCATGTAGTTTCACAGTTTGACCCTGCAACATTGGTAAAATACTTTATAGTTCACGTGATTCAGGTTCTGCATAGTGATTCATGTGCTGGAGAACTTTTCATCTGTAAAATGAATAGACAGACTTGTTTTCTAAACATATAAGGATAGGCATGCAGGACACTTCAAATGTTATTAATTAAATTACTACACTTTGTGGTTTTTTCACTGTGTCTTTTTCCATTTCTTTTTCCATGACAGCTCTGTTATCTCTATTCAGACCTGTATAAGCAGACCAACTCCAAGGAGACTCGGCGTGTCTTCCTTGAGTTTCATCAGTTCTTCCTGGACCGATCTGCAGTAAGTTAACAAGTTAATGCTAGAATCTTTCCTTCAGTGCATTCATTGTCTTAGTGACCCTGATTCCTGTCCCCTAACCATGCTGTTGAAGTGTATCATGCTTTTCAGCATCCATATTATTATCTCAGTTCTTGATTATGCTTGGCTGGCTTAAAAGTAATTTCTAAATTAGTTTTGGATATATGAATTCTTACAATTGATTTTAGGGAATATATGTGTATATGTGTGTATGTATATATTATACGTGTTTATGTATACACATATATGTACATATATACACACATGTATATTTGGAAATTTATATGTGTATGATTAGAATGGGGGCTAAAAAAGATAATATAAATGATAGACATATGTATTAGAACCCAAAGGATAATGCTTGGATAATTAAATTCTGAGTGACCTCCTTGAACATTAGAGATACAAATTTAACTAAAAAGTGGTGGAAAAGGTCACACACTGAACTCAATGATAATAGCACTTTGTTTTATCAGTAGCAGTGCAAGGGAAGTGGCTCAGTGATTAAAGGGCTTGGTACACAGTCACGAAGACCCGAGTTTGAGCCCCACGTCCACATGCAAAGGCAGAGACAGGGAGATCCTGGGGCCTTGCTGGCCATCTAGCCAAGCCTTTGAGTTCCAGCTTTGGTGAGAGATTCTGTCACAAACAGTAAGATAGAGAACATTTGGCCTCCACTCATGTGCTTTTTTATGCATAGTACATGTGCTTGCACATGCATAATAAACACACACACACACAATGCTAGTAAGGTTCTTTATTTTATAAGTCTTTTTTTTTTAAGCTGAATTTTATCATTACCATTACTAAATAAGTGTAAATAATAGCTCATAGTACTTCTTTGGATGTTATTTTTGCACAGGGTTACAGGCCAGTCCTGAATTCAGTATGTCACTGAAGATGACCTTAAACGTACTCTCTTGCCTCTATTTCCCAGTTGCAGGGATTAAAGCATTTGCTACCATATCTGGTTTTATGAGATGCTGAGATGACACCATGGCTTTCTGAGTGCTAGGCAAGCACTCTGCCATGTTTCCAGCCCTCGTCCTTACATTTGATCTTCTTTAGATGACTGCTTCAGACTCTCTGATCTCCATCACTTCCTCTCCTAGGATTTTCTCACCTGAAGACTTTGCTTTTTATTTGTTGTATATTTGTTGTCTGTGTGGGTATGTGCCAACTGTGTGCCAATGACTGGATTCCAGAAGAGAGGGTCAGGCCCTTAGCTGAACTCTGGTCCTCTGTAAGATCATCAAGTGCTCTTAAACCACCAAGCCATCCTTCTAGCCCAGCCCTGACCTTGCTGTTTTCCTGGAAAGTGTGTGAAACAGTGGTTCTCAACATCCTAATGCTGTGACCCTTTTAACATGGTTCCTCCTCTTGTGGTAACCCGCAACTGTAAAATTACTTTCATTGCTACTTCATAACTGTCATTTTGATACTATAATGAATCATAATGTAAATATCTGATATGTAACCCCTGTGAAAGGGTTGTTCCACCTCCCTCTCTCCACAGGTTGAGAACCGCTGGTATAGTGTGGAGAGAAAGAAAATAAGTGGATATAGCGGCTACTTCCATCATACTGTATATCTGCCCTTTTGCTCTCATGATTCGTGTTAGCATCAAAGAATAAGAAAAATCCATATTAACATGCCAATTCTTCTTTTATGTGACAAATCATAATTATTTCATCCATATATATGACTTTTTATTTTATTTGTGTTGCTGGGAATTAAATCTTTGACTTGATATGACAAAAAAGGCTCTATTAATGAGCTATATAACCACCCCACATGTCCTTTTTGCACTCATGCTAAAATTGCTTTTCTTTCTTTTCTTTTTTTTTTTTTTCTTTACTGTTTTTCACATCTTTCCTTTTTCCTTTTCCTTGAAACAGGGTCTCATGATAGTCCAGGCAGGCCTTGGGCTTCTAGATTCTCCCATCTGATTCCCAAATGTTGGGATTACAGATATTCATGAATATGTCTTGCCATATCACTTTTCTTAACATGAACATAAGGGGTCAAAGAGATGGCCCACTCAGTGGGTTAAGTGCTTGTTGTGAAAGTATAAGCACCTGAATTAGATGTTTGCACCCACATAAAAAGCCATGCATGGCTGTGTACACTTATAATCCCAGGGCTAGGAGGGAAGAGGTGGAGACAAGGGTCCCAGGGGCTCTCCAGCCAGTCAGTCCAATGAAATCAGCAAGAACCAGGTTCAGTGATGAGCCCTATCTCAAAAGAGAGTTTAGGGAGACTAACATCGGCCTTCACAGAGTCATTCCTGGACAAGTAGACCCACCCACATGTGCACACACTGCACACACACACACACAAAGTAAATAATGTAAGCATCTCATAATACTTTATACTGACTTATTTTCAAATTTAAACTTCAAATCTTTACAGGAATTATTTAAATTTAAGAAGTATATGACTTTAATAGGTGTTTAGTACAAAGTAAATATAAAAACTAAGTTACTTCCTCTGAATACAAAATAATAAGATTTTTCTTTCAAACTGTTGGGTGAAAAACATTGCAGTCTGACAGTGTGACCAAAGTCTACATGCTTTTTACTGGGAGAGTCCCTGCATAGAAAGAAATTAATTCAAAGATGGTTGCCTTCATTCTACAGCAGGAACTACAAATGGTTACTAGAAATTTTAACTTAAAAACTCAATGCGACATCCAGTACTCCCTCATTGAGATTTCTAAACACTCACCTAAGAAAGTTATGAGACTGGCATGATCTTTTGGATAATATTGAGATTCAGAAATGAAAATCATGCTTACATATGAGTTAGTTTTTCCTGTGTAAATACACATAGTTTAGCTTTTATTTGTATTTTTCAAGTAGTGTATAACTGATTGTATTGACCAGTGTTTCTAGTAAGCCAATGTCAGATTTTTATTTGGAGTAATACGGAAACGTTTGTTCTGCTGTGTAGTAAAATGACTGTTCCTTCGTAGCAGAACACTGGAAAAGAGTTTGTTTCTGTGTTAATTAATAGACTAGTTCAGAACTATGACACTTTGCTGCATGAGGATGGATTGTGAAACACGCCTTCAGAAACTTAGACACGTTCTTCTGCCTACCACGGAAGTCTTGGTGCTGTTTTAACTTCCCTTTGCATTCTGTTTCAGCATCTGAAAGTTCCTGTTCCCGAGGAAATCTCACTGGATCTAGGTAAGTTTGGAGCACTCACATCAAGATGATTAACATCTCCATAGAAATGTAACTTGCTTCTGTTCCGATATTATATTTGTTAGTCTGTTTAGACAGAGTAAATCACATGAATTACAGCAGAAAGAGAGTCTACTACATTGAAAAGATGAACTCTGAATTCTGACAGGAAGTATGTTATCTGGTGTGTTAAGTTCTGTGTAGGATCAGATCTCATAGCGTTTAGATCAAATCATCCCTTTTCTTTGTGCAGAAAAGAGAAGACCCGAGCTTATTCCTGAGGACCTGCATCGGCACTACATTCAAACTATGCAGGAGAGAGTACACCCTGAAGTTCAGAGGCATTTAGAGGATTTTCGGTAAGTTTGTGTTAGATAAAACTTGACAGATTTGCTGGGCAGAGGAGGCGTACACCTTTAATCTCAGCACTTGGGAGGCAGAGACAGGAGGATCTCTGTTGAGTTCAAGGCCAGCCTGATCTATAGAGAGAGTTCCAGGACAGCCAGGACTACATAGAGAAACCCTGTCTCAAAAAACCATAACAAACAAAAACAATCAGTATTTTTTTTATTGTTCTAAATAGGAAAAAGTTATATAAAATACTACGCTCATTACTAGGTAAACTATATGGTCTTCACCCTGTTATTAAACATAATAGGCACCTGAAATCAAGGGTTGGATGAGAGCTAAGAGTCCATAGTCTCCATTCATGCCCTTTCAGGAGCCAAGTTCAATGCTGTATCTGTGCTGTGTTCCTTCAAGAAATGTGTCTTTAGCTTTGACCACCACTAGAACCCCATCTGACTGGGTCTCAAGGAAACATGACATTCTACCTGTCCTAGAAACTTGTAGCTAGGACTGTCTAGACAGCTAGAAGGACATGTTTTGTTCTCTGCTAGCTGAGATTTTCCCCCAACCCTTTTAGACAGAAACGTAGCATGGGACTGACCTTGGCGGAGAGTGAGCTGACTAAGCTTGATGCAGAGAGAGACAAGGACCGGGTTACTCTGGAGAAGGAGCGAGCATGTGCGGAACAGATCGTTACCAAAATTGAAGAAGTATTGTAAGTGAGAGAACTATGTGCAGAAATGCTGGTTTTGCTTTGAGCAGATCTCACTGGCAGGTTGTACATGTAGAGCTATTTGTCATAACATTTGGAGACAGGATTTTTTTCTTGGTAATTTAACGTTCTGGCCTTCTTTCTTTTGAGTGTTGGCTAATGCATAACACCAAACTTGATCAAAGTCAGGTGAACACTTTCACTGCTGAATTCACAGGCTTTGAAAATACTTGTTGCTGTAAAGCGTGTTAAAATACAACACAGCTGTGAAATCTTGTGGGTTCTTTGGGGATTAGAGTTCTGTTGATATTTTATTCTAGATGTAGCTGGGACCCAAATCATTAGTTCTTTTCTATTGTTTTGGGTCTCTGATTAAATGTGTTTCTCTGTTTTTTTTTTTTTTTTTGATGGTACTGAACCTTTTACCATACTAGGTAAGCACTCTGCCCCTGGGTTGTAGATCATCTTCAGATGTATATATTTCATCTTAAAATATTTTTATTTTTAGGATGACTGCTCAGCCTGTGGAAGAAGAAAGGAGGTAATAGAATCTTACCCCACTAGAGCTATTTTCTATCTACTTTAACCGACAATTTCTTTTAACTTCTGTAGGTTGTCAGCTCCCTCTGGTGGCCTGTATTTTGTTTGACTAGCACTCTAGTGTCATGGATAGAATCAGTTTCTGTGTGCATATCTTTAGTTTCTGCCTTAATTAATTTCCAGCATTGGAGCTCTAGAAATCATTTGATCTCCTTTTTCTGACCGTTCTTCCCACATCAGAACTCTTATTTTACTTAATCATTTTTCCTCCAGTTCCACAATGCAGTATGTGATTCTCATGTACATGAAGCATTTGGGAGTAAAAGTGAAAGAACCTCGAAACTTGGAGCACAAGCGGGGTCGAATTGGATTCCTTCCAAAGATCAAGGTAAGGCTGGGAAAATGACAGAGTGCTGCTTCTTCACTTTTGATTACAGTGTTTACAAACTAGCATATTAACACTAAGTAATAGGCCTAACTTGTTCTCTAAATAGACATCTAGTGAGAAATCTTGTGACACACATATATAAGCTTATTATCTTTAGATAATGTGAAAAGAGTTCATATGCCTGCCATCAACAACACAGTGCATTGTGCCTCAGGGTGCCTGTCTCAGTTCATAATATTTTGGTTTTATTTAATGTTTGTTAAATTATAAAGACCTATGAAGGCCAGCATGTTCTTCATTAGTATGTCTGCAGTTTTTAGCATGATATCTTCAAATATTTTGAAAGTGATGAGTGGATGGACAAATGTTGTAAAACAGTCTCCTGACAAATATGTAAATTTTTGTCAACAAGCTTCTGGTAAAATTATCCTCTTTTTTTTTTTTTCCCTAAAAGTATTGTTTCTGTTGAAAAGTTTTGAAAGCTGGGCATGGTAGTTAGAATCTGTACTACCAGTATTTGGGAGGTATAAGCAAGAGGATCCAGCCCAGACTACATCAGATGCTGTCTCAAACCAAACGATGCAAAAATAAAAAAACAAGTCATCTTGAGTGTGAGGTTCACATATGACTTGCCAAGGTCCAGTGGTGCTTATTAGTTGTATTTCACCGGTTCCTGTCAACTAACCACCAGAATCACATTACTATATTTGAAAGCAACAACATCAAAACTTACTGTTTGGTGTCTCTTATCTTATTGTACCTCAAATTTAGCAAAGCATGAAGAAAGATAGAGAGGGTGAAGACAAAGGGAAGCGAAGAGGATTCCCCAGCATTTTGGGACCCCCAAGGAGACCAAGCCGCCATGACAACAGTGCAAGTATGTTGACACTTGAAACATTGTTCCTGCTGCCTTTACTCAGAAGTTCATTTGGCCAGGATGCATTGCAGGAGGTGGTTGCTCTGGAGATAACGTTGCTGATGCTCCACTGTGCCTTGCTTCCCTTCAGTGCTATTCCTAAAATAAGTTCCCCTGTGTTGCTGTATTAATTGTTGTAAACATCTTCATCAGTGACAGTGTGCCATTCACGACTGTCACGACTTACTTTCTGATTCTGGTTTTATGCATATGTTTTTACGTTATGTTGGCTAAATTTGAGGGGGGAAAAAGTTTTGGGCCAGGGAGCTGGGGAGCTAGTTCTGTAGACCCAATGTTGAAGTTAAAAAAATAAATTAAAAAAAAAAAAAGGCCTAATGTGGTGGCTTATATCTGTAATACCACCACTGGGGAGCCAGAGAAAAATGGATTCCTGGCCTGCTAGCCTGGCCTGTTTACTGAGCTTGTCTCAGAAAGGAGCGTGGACCTTGACTGAAGAATGGAAATGACACCTAGAGTTGTCATCTGGCCTCTATACATTCAGACTTGCACACACATGTCCACCTGCACACGGGGACACACACACACCTCCACCATAACTCATTTAATCTCTTTGTATTTACTGTTACTCACTCTTTGCACTTTTATAGTTTCTGCCTGTCCACTGTGTTTTTTCTGATATCCTGTCACTTCTGTCCTCAGAGAGAGAGAGAGAGAGAGAGAGAGAGAGAGAGAGAGAGAGAGAGAGAGAGAGACGAGGCCAATAGACAGGACTGCAGCAGAGGTAGAAGCGTGGTACTGTGGGGAGGTAGCCAGTCTGCTGAACATTTGGAGATCCTGGCATGCAGGGATGACAGTGTGGCTGAGGAACAGTGATGCCACATCTCCGGACCATGAGGAGTCCTCATGCAAAATGCCAGGAGCACAGATGGGGAAGTTGTGGCAGGTAGAGGAAGTCTTCAGGGAGAGGAGAGGGAGGATTTCACAGTTGCTGACCTGACTTCATGCCAGAGACAGATGGATCCGTGGCCTGCTAACTTGTCCTACTTTCTGGGTTCGTCTCAGAAAGGAGTGTGGACCTTGACTAAAGGATGCCAAAAGAGTTTTGGGAATGAACTTAAATTTGGGGTTTACAGAGCCATGTGAGAATGTGTAAAGTAGCAGAAGGCACCCGAGTGTCTATAGTCTCTGAAAGTACTTGCTGTGAACAAGAGTAGTGCGCAGGATGGTCTTTGACACCTTATTATGGTGGCAATGTGAAGTAGAGGGAAGCCTTCACTACTGCTACTCTCTCTGCCTCCTCCTTTTATATCCTTTCTTCCCCTGCTCCACCCCTCTTAGTTTTTCTCATCTACTTTCTTCTTTCTTTACCCCTTTATCTTCTTTCATCTCCCCATCTTTCCATGTCTCACTCTGTCTGTCCCTTGCTGTGTGTAGTAATTGCAGACCCCTTTTCAGATATTTTCATCCGCCCTTTCTCTCATCTCTAAGCTGATTCACTGGTGACACAGGGTGCTAACCATGGCTTTCTGTTTAGTTGGCAGGGCCATGGAGATACAGAAACTACGCCACCCGAAGCACTTATCTGCACCCTCGTCTGTGAGTCCTGAGCCTCAGGACCCTGCCAAGTTGCGCCAGAGTGGATTAGCCAGTGAAGGAATAGACACTGGATACCTGCCTGCCAGTACCATATCCTCTGCCACTTCAGGAGCTGCTCTTTCCCAAGAAGGAGGGAAAGAGCATGATGCAGGTGAGTTTTGCTGTAGTTCAGCCTAATTTGGGGTCAAGATTTGGATGCAAGCACACTGAGCAAACACTGGAGAGACAGCGTATTTTAATTGAAACTGAATTCCAGTTTACTTTGATTTAAATAATTTAGTGTCTGCGAAGAACATAGTGCTGAATGATAGTTTGTAGTTTGAAAACGAAAACAACAAAACGACACTCACTGAACTCCTGAGATGTTAGTTTTGTCCTGGGGCTGGTGAACATTAATGGTGCACAGATGCATGTCATTTGAAGCTTATAAGTTGCACACAGAAACTCACAAAATTAAATATTCACATTGGAGACCCTGGTGTGGTAGTACACCTAGAGTCTTATTGCTCAGGAGTCAGAAGCAGAAGGATCACAAGTTCAAGGCCAGCCAGGGATACATAGTGAGACCCTGTTCATAAACAAAAACCAGCCACCGTTGTGTATCAACTAATGACGAGGACATCTTGCAGACTTGTAAGAGTTAGAAATGAGGATGGTGTCGCATTACACTGCTCCTTGTAACAGTGAATGATGGAATAGAAAAGAATAGGGCTTTCTGCAAGAAAATGTCTTTTACTTGGAGTTGTGTATCCTAAATTATCTGCTGAGTAGGAAGAATGAATAAAGACATTTTCAGATGTGTAATAATCTGAAGTTTAGCTAAAATTCCTTAGTCCTTGAACATTGTTTGAGGCTATACTTCTGCAAGACGAGAGAAAAAGCAGAAGTAAGTCGTGGGATAAGGGAGACAGCAGCAGAAGGCTGTGACAGGTCACAGGTCAGGGAGCCATGGCTCCAGATCAGGGCTCAACATCGCAAGCCAGGAATGGGAAGGAGACAAGAGGGGGGAGCGGGAAGATGGTTTAGTAAGTCAGGTGCCTGTTGTGCTGTTGTGAGAGCATGAGGACAGGGTTAGGGTCTTTGGCAGCCACATAGAAGCTGTATGTAGCAAGACACATCTCTAGTGTGTCTGGGAGCGGGGTGGGGTGGGCAGGGGTGCAGACAGATGAATCCTTAAAGCTCACTAGCTAGTAGGTAATTTCTTAGTTCATTGAGAGATCCTCTCTCAAAAATAGAAGATGGAGAACTATCAAGAAAGATGCACTGTGTTGTTCTGTGTCTACACATAGGGACACACACTCACACATGCACTACACACACAAAAAATAAAAGAGGGTTTTTAAGCAGTTGGTATTATGAGGTAGCAGAAGGAGAAAAAATTGAGACTTGATAAAATTATATTACTTTGCCAATCAGAAAAGATTTAGGAGTGCAAGGAAAAACAATTGTTCAGGAAAGTAAGTCATACTTGAAACATGAGGAAAATTGGATGTGTTGGCACATGGGTTTACTCCTAGAACTTGGGACATGGGTTGCAAGTTGCAGGCAAGTTTGGGCTACATAGTGAGACCCTGTCTCTCTAACAAAATGAGGGCTGGTAAGATGGCTCAGCAGGTAAGGTGCTTGCCATCAAGCCTGGCAACCTGAGCTTGATCGCTAGACCCCAAGTGGTTGAGTGAGAGAAGAAGCTTCTGCAAGTTGTCTTCTGACTCGCACACACGTGCACAAAATAAATAAATGTTTTTAATTAAAAAAGGAAACAATACAAGTGTCCTGGTCATGAAGCAGCTGATAGAGTGTGAGATTTAGTATACGAAGCACTCTGTTTTATGTGGCCACGGAGTTACATAATTGGGGTCAATAAAGAAAGAAACTGTTCAAATCAGCACACTTCTTAACCTGACAGGAACAGTATGCATGTATGCTGTAGGTTGTAGTTGATAATAGATGTATGGTCATAGCAATGCAAACATATTTGATTGGTTTTCAGACACTTAGAATCATTCTACTAGGCAAAGTATAGAATAGATATTGCATTGTGACCACACATCAGAGATGTAAGAATACGAGAAGGAAATATATGGGTACTAAATCCCTAGCCTGACAAACAAGAGAGTTAACGTTCTCCTGGATGGAATAAAATGGATCCATATTTGGATTTGTTACTAATTGGCTTCTGAGAATTTCTGTAATGTCTCATAACCCAATTAGTAATAGTATATCTATCAGATATTGGGAGTGGCAGAAAGGGAAGGCAGAAATATGAGACGAATCCCTACAGAAAGAGATACTATGTACAGATAGATGATAAATCAAGAGAAAGTGTTATTTGTAATTGGTCCACTCTAACGGTTGGTAATAAAAATGAGAAAAGTTAAGTGAGAGGAAGCTGCTCCTCATTATAGTTTCTTGCTAACGTGGTGCCTTGTCTTGCCTTGATTTTTTTTTATAACTAATTTTCATTAATTTTTATAATTTCATTTATATATGCCTTGCATACTGTCCACTCTTACTTCCTACCTCTCTCCCTCCCATCTCCCCTTCCCACATCTCTCGTCATGTCTACTCATTTTGTTTTGTGACTCAAGCTTAATCAGGGTCACCTGCATGACCATGGCTTAGAGCTGAGTTGGGCCTGGGCAGCTCAGCAGAGGTTATACACCTAAAGACAATGATTCCACCTCTCCCAAAATCTACCAATAGGCAATAGTTCAGAGGTAAAGGGCGTGTGTGGAAATCAGGGAGTTGCAGAAGTCAGGGTTCTTTTTCATTGTTGGTTACGAGAATACTTTAAAAATGATTCTCTTTCCAGGCGTGGTGGCACACACGGCACACACCTTTACTCCAAGTGCTCAAAAGGCAGAAGCTGGCAGATCTCTGAGAATTCAAAACCGACCAAGGGCTGCATAGTGTTTCCAAAAAAAAAAGAAACTTTTCTTGGGACTAGAGAGAGAGCTCAAGGGTTAAGAGCACTTGAGTTTGATGCCCAGCAATCACATGGTGGCTCACAATCATCTATAATAGGTCTGATGCTCTCTCTGGCATGCATATTTATATGCAGAGCACTCATACTAAAATATAAGTAAATAAAATTAGAAAATGTTTTCCCATTTATGTTTTAGTGCACTGGAGAATTTTACATATTGAATTTTGATTCTGTCTAGATAGCCTATTTAAATAGAATGTGGCTATGAATTAAGTTGAACTTTTTCTGGGGATTCATTCATGAGAGTTTTGATTTTTTTTTTTGGTTATTGATGATACTGTTTTATTTTAAACAGTTAGTGACTGGCGTTTGTCTTTTTAGGATCAAAACAAGTTGGAGAAGCACCGGTGCCTGGAGACTGCTTGGACAGCACACCTCGTGTCTCCAATACTGTTTTTGACTTCCCACCTCCTCTGTTAGATCAAGTGCAGGAGGAGGAATGTGAAGTAGAGAGGTAATTCCAGCGAGAGCTAGAGAGCTTTGTATATCGCTTAAAGTACCTTGAACTATCACTTTTTATATCTGGCAGCACTTTCTGTCATATAATGTTTTGAAAGACGTCTGGTTGGTAGTAAATATTAAATCCTACTGAATCTTTTCTGTTATTTTGTGTTAAATAACTCCTGGATCTGGGCAATTACTTATCCAACCATTGGGATTTAACCCAGTTTGGGGGACCCTGGATATGTCTTTCTTGATCTCCATTTTGTTCACCTGTGATTCTTAATCCTCTATTGTTTTAGGATGGCAGAACATGGAACCCCAAAACCCTTTAGAAAGTAAGTACATCTAAAATAGCTTTCATTGAAATAGAGCCTTTTCTCTCGAAGTCCTAGTCTTAAAGGGGAAGATACACTCTACATAGTCTGTGAGTATAAAGGGGGGTTGTAGTAACCAGGTCACTTGACAGTATCACACAGGTACAAGCTGCGTGTAAGAGAGACTCAGTGCTGATCAGATGCAGAAATCCCCTTGGGGATGGGTAACAGTTGAGCTGGTAAAATGTTTGCCCCACAAGTATGAGGACCTCAGTGCAGATGCTCAGTACCCGTGTAAAAAGCCAGGCATGACAAGGCCATGTCAAAAAGAATAAAGTGAAGAACAGTCAGGGAAGACACCTAAAGCCAACCTCTGGCTTCCATATGCATATGCACACTTATCTATGTGCATCCATACACATATGAACATAGGCAGAAGATTTGCAAGTCTTCCATTGTCCACTTGAAGCCCTCAAACAGAATTTGCCATTATTTGTTTTCTTCTTAGGTTTGACAGCATCGCCTTTGGAGAAAGTCAGAGTGAGGATGAGCAGTTTGAGAATGACCTGGAGATGGATCCTCCCAACTGGCAGCAGCTTGTTAGTAGAGAGGTGTTACTGGGACTGAAACCTTCCGAGATCAAAAGACAGGAAGTGATTAATGGTAAGTTTAATCATCTGTTGCTGGCCATATACACTGAGACTTCTAGAATGAAGCACATCTCCTAGCCTTTGAATTTGCTTTGTTTTCTATTGGCCTTTTGTTTTACATAAAGACAGAATTAAACTAGATGGGTTATTCTTGAGCCATTAAACATAAGCAGTACAAGTGCACTGTTTGTATTTATAATCTAAAAGGAAAGGGTGTTTAGCTTTCAGGATACTGAAGATCCATAGCATTATAGGTATGGAATTTGAAAAAAAAAAAAAAAAAACAGTAGGATACTAGCCCTAAACTGAGGTTGTATCGTAGGCATAGATTATCAAGAGTAAGCTAAATTTAAGAGATTAGTTGAGCAATAGGCAGTGAGTAATGAGGTCAAAAGTCAGATTTAGATTGTCCAGGTGCAGTGCTCTTTAGTTCCTGTCGTAGTTTCATTTATGTTGCTGTGACAAATACTCTTATGAAGACTGGCTTAGAATTCCAGGTCACAGCCATTACTGAGGGAGAATCGAAGCAGGAACTCAGAGAAGCCAGTCACATCACATCTACAGTGGAGCATAGAGGATGACTGCTCCTGTGCCATCTCACTTGTTCTCCACCAGTCTTCTCCTGCCCTATATGGTCCCAGATCCCCTGCCTAGGGAATAGTGTTGCCCATGATGCATTGGGTTTTCCTATGTCTTTTAACAAGACAACCCCACCCCAGATACACTCACAGACCTACCTGTTACACTTACTCAATTGAGACTCTTTTCCCAGGTGATTCTAAGTTGTGGCAAGTTGGCATCACAGTTAACCTAACATGTACGTAACAAGTATGTGACATGTATGCTGTACCCTCTGCTATCCCTATGATTTGATTTTACTAAATATATTATTGTTGATGACATTGAGTGAGTTACAGTATGACTCCAGAAATGAGGTTTTATGGGTAAATATGGAAAACTAAATCCACTATTACTTCTGAAGAATGCTTAAGGCTGTATGTTATTAGAATTTATTATATTCTGGTGTGATAAGGTCATATTGTAAGTGGATGATTTGGGGGTAACTTAATTAGCTTTTAAATATAAAATTGTTTTGATGATACTGTTCATTAGTCTGGTGTGTATGAAATTTTCATGGAATCAGTGTGATTTTTTTTTTTTAGAGGCTACCATCCTTTCTAAATGTTAAATAGTTTATTATATAATGCATTTACTGCTTAATAACAATGAAACATTATATTTAGTCTAAATAAAGCAACATTCTGTGCCTCTTTCCCCCTTCCTGCCCAGAATTGTTCTACACTGAAAGAGCTCATGTCCGAACACTGAAGGTTCTTGACCAAGTATTTTATCAGCGTGTGTCCAGAGAAGGAATTTTATCACCTTCAGAACTACGCAAGATTTTTTCAAACTTGGAAGATATTCTTCAACTTCATGGTAAGAGAAATTGACTTGTGCTCATTGTGTCTACATTTCTAGTAAAGACTATGACTATGTAAAGGTACCTCTATAACACATGACTGATAGTTAAGTATAGTTTTATGCATATCTGACATTGTATGTGAATACATCCTACAAAGAGGGATGATCAGATCTTTGATCTTAAATCTTTTCCCCATAATCAACAAAGTATTAACATTGGGATTTTTTTGTCTAAAGTTAGTATTTACAGCGAAAAACATGAGTAGTCATAATTACTTTTGGAAATGTTCTATTACAGTATATATATGTAGTTTTTAAATATATATCCTATGTAATAATATGCATATATTTTGTAAATAGTAAAACTAACATTAATCCCATGGTTGGATAATTTTCAGACACAGTTATAGCTTTGTTGCTTAGGACACATTTTTTGTGTCTTGTCCCAGTTGAGTAACCTGTATCTGCAGGTAGTGGTAAGACACTCTTGTCTCTGCAAGTCACAGCTTCTCTATGACCCTTGATTTTCAGTCTTTCTTGGTCAGAGGAATTATCAGCTATTCACCAAAGCAATGCCTTTTGTGGGCAATTTTAGATTTCAGTGACGTGCAGTGTAATGTTTACATCCAGGGTCTTTCTGAGCTCGGTTACAGAATGAGTCCTTGAGGGTAAATACGTACTTGAAGTAGCCACACTTTAGGCAACATGCTAGTTCCTAAAATATAGGGTTTAATGCTTTAAGATCTGTTTCCAGGAGGAACTTTTGGAATCTAGCTTTGTAAGGGCTGTGTGCATATTATGTTCTCAGAGATCAGAGCAGCTATGCTATTCTGAAAATTAAAATAAAATCTTAAAAAAGTTAATTACTTAGTACTACCAGTAGTTCTGACTAAAATAAACACGGACTTTCTTTTTTCTTTTTCTTTTCTCTCCCGTAGTTGGGTTGAATGAGCAAATGAAAGCTATCCGGAAGAGGAATGAGACCTCTGTTATTGATCATATTGGGGAAGATCTGCTTGTCTGGGTAAGGAAGTTGAGAATTTCTTTTAATACTTTTACAGACACTTGATTGAATTTAGGGGTAAGTAATAAATGCTTCCAATCTGTAAACACATCCATTTTGCAGAGTTAATATGCAGAACTAAAAGGGGTCCAAAGCATTATTTCATTGGTTGGTTCATTCTAATCAACATGCAGTCAGGCTAAGTGTTTGATTTTATTGAGATATGAATACACTGGGCTTTTTATGTTTTGTAGGCTAAAGAGTAATGTGTCTTACTAGTTTAAGTGATCCAGAATTTGTATCATCTTCTGTTCAAATCTTAGACATGTACTGTACAGTATTAGGCAATTATAGATCATACGTGTCAGTAGTGAAAATTACTTAATTTTGTTTCCAATATAAGGAAAGAATCCAGAGGCTGTAGTAATTCTCAAATTCTATCTTTCCGCCTGTCTGTACAGATTTATTTTATAGTACATATTTGATTGTATGTGTGTGCATACATATGTGTTTCGTGCCCACAGAAGTAAAAAGAATGCATCAGATCCTGTTTGGATTCCTGGAACTGCAGTTATAAATAGTCAGGAACCACCACATAGGTGCTGGGAACCAAAACCTGGTCCTCTGCAAGAGCAGCAAGTGCTCTTAATCACTCAGTCATTTCTTCAGCCCCTGGCTGTCATTTATATGCAACAAAACTCTGTATAGTTCTGGGGGACAGTGGCTTCTGCTCTCACAGAACTTATCATGGAAAAACTGTGTAGTTCTGTTTTGTTTTAGACAGGGTCTCAGTAGTTAACCCTGGCTGGTCTGGAACCCAATGTTTTTGTTTTTGTTTTTAAAACAAGG
Source organism: Alexandromys fortis (assembly GCF_014885135.2). Classification (NCBI taxonomy): domain Eukaryota; kingdom Metazoa; phylum Chordata; class Mammalia; order Rodentia; family Cricetidae; genus Alexandromys; species Alexandromys fortis. The sequence continues at coordinate 1,702,808 of NW_026068059.1, read as the reverse complement.
TCTTATTGTGTAACCCAAGTTGATCTGCCTGCCTCTGTTCTCAAGTGCTGAGTTAAAGGTATACCATACAATGCCTAGCTATTGATTTAAACTCTCTCTAACTAACTCACTCTCTCTCTCTCTCTCTCTCTCTCTCTCTCTCTCTCTCT